>NW_027187269.1:413632-429830 GCF_028583685.1 Petaurus breviceps papuanus
ATATTTGTAATCTCTATAGGCATTGTGAATATGGCATTGCTGATACAACATAGTATGGCAAGAAAAGATCAAAATGGATACGGGATTTAGACATAAAGACATATCACAAGCAAATTAGTGGAGCATGTCAAATGTATGGAAAAGGGAAGAGTTTATGACCAATCAAGAAATAGAGAGGATCATGTGATGTAAGATGGATAATTTTGATTAGGTGACATTAAAAAATATTTTCACAAACAAAATTAATGCAGCAAAATTAAAAAGCAAGCAGGTAACCTGGAGGGGAGGGGAAATTGAAAGCAAATTTCTTTGATAAAGCCCTCATTTCTGAAATATATAAGTAAATGAACCAAGCTTATAAAAATAGAAGTCATTCCCCAATTGACAAATAGATATAAAGAGGATATATGACGGATATAAAGAGGCAGTTTTCAGAAGAAATCAAAGCTCTCAATGTCATATGGAAAAAAATGCTCTAAATCACTATTGATTGGAGAAATGAAAATTAAAACAACTCTGAGGTACCACCTCATCCCTATCAGATTGGCTAACCTGACAAAAAAGGAAAATAACAAGTACCAGAAGGGAGGTGGAAAAATTGGCATATTAATGCATTATTGAACTATTCTAACCATTCTGGATAACAATTTGGAATTGTGCCCAAAGGGCTAAAAAAATGACACATACCCTTTGACCCAACAATACCACCACTAGCTCTCTATCCCAAAAAAATCACAGAACAAGGACGCACAGATACAAAAATATTTGTAGAAGTTTTTTTTTTTTTTGTAGTAGCAAAGAATAGAAAACTGAGGCAATGCCCATTAATCGTTGAATGACTAAACAAGTTGTAGTACATGATTGTGATGGAATATTATTGTGCTGTAAGAAATCAAGATAAGGATTATTTCAGAAAAACCTGGAAAGGCATATATGAACAGATACAAAGTTAAATGAGCAGAGCCAGGAGTACATTATACACAGTAATAGCAGCATTGTAACAATGATCAACTATCCAAAACTTAACTGTTCTAATCAATTCAATTATCCAAAGATAATTCCCAAAACCTCATAATGAAAAATGCCATCCACCTCCAAAGAAAACTGATAAACTCAGAGTACAAATTGAAGCAAACTTTTTTTACTTTATTTTTCTTGTCTTTTTTTTTCTTTTTGCAGTGTGGATAATGTGGAAGTGTTTTACATAACTTTGCATGTATAATTGATATATTACTTACCTTCTCAATTTTGGGGGTATGGCTAGAGGGAGATAATTTAAAATTCAAAATTTTTAAAAAGAATGTTAAGATTTAAAAAAAAATCAGTGGACTTCCTGAAAACCATGACTAGAAAAAAATTCTGGACACTATATATACTTCAAGAAATCATAAATGAAAACTGTTTAGATCTCTTAGAGAGCAAAATAAAGATAGAAGGAAGCCAATCATCAATTCCTGAAAGATAATGAAAAATCCCAATATCCAGATCTTCTTTATATCAAAGTAAAAAATGTCTTAATCTTGCATACAGAAGCAGTTCAAGTTCCAAAGATCCAGTCAGGATCACACAAGATCTGGAATTTTTTATTATAAGAGATCTTGGGATATAATATTCCAAAAGGCAAAAGATATACTTTTAAAATCAAGAATAATTTATCTTTAAAAGCTGAATATAATCTTATGGAGGGTGAGCAAATGGATCCTTAATGGAACTACATGATGATGTAGTGCTTATACTCTAATGGGCAAGGGAAAGAAAGGGTCCTTCAGAACCTTAATGTCTTCAAAGGATATATAGAAAATTAAAAAAGACTAAAATAAGATGTCCTGTGGATTAATTCCATCATGAGGCTTTTAAATCAGAAAAGAGAAGAGGGAGTGAAAAGTACACTAGTGTAGAAAGGTGAAGGAGACTGCATTTACTATTTCTCATGATTGGGTTGTGTAAAAAATACATAGAAACATGGAAGGGGTAGGAATGAGCATCAGAACCTCACTCTTAATAAAATGGAAAAAGGAGGTTGAACACCACACATACACAATCTCTTGTAGAAATACTTAACCTTAACAAGTACACAAGTGGGAATGTGGGCTGGGTGAAGGGATTTAGGGAGAATAAAACCAGAGAGAGGGTTATTGTTATTCAGTCAAGTCTTATCAACTCTTTATGATCCCTATTTGGGATCTTGGCAAAGATACTGGAGTGATTTGCCATTTCCTTCTCAAGCTCATTTTTACAGATGAGAAGACCGAGATAAATGGGGTTAAATGACTTGTCCAGAGTCACAAAGATAGTAAGTGTCTGAGGTTACATTTGAACTCAGGTCTTCCTAATTCTGGGCCCAGAGCTCTACCCACTGCACCAACTAGTTGCCCAGGGAAGGAATAGTCAAAAGTAAAACATTCCTGATCTTGTTGTGGGGAGGTGAATTATAAGGAAGAAAGAAAGAATTAGAATCTAAGGCAGTGTGGTAAATAAAAGTAATTATCATACTCTAAAAGAAATTTTTAAAAAGAAATGAATCTTCAGTAAAGTGTATTAAACAGAAGCAGAAAAACTTAGAGTGATGTCAATGTTTTAAAGAAAAACAGCTTTGAAACATTCAATAAGCCATCATTTCTCCAGAGGTCCTATGATGAAGTATGCTATGTACTTCCTGACAAAGAAGTGATAAAGTAAACATATACTGCATGAATTTCTTTGTTAAACTGTTTGTTTGTAACAAGGGTTTTCCCTCCACTTCCTCTCATTTTTTTTCTTTTTTTGTTTAGGGAAGGTTGTGGGAAGATAGCAGTACTGTAGTAATACAGAAAGGGGGAAAAAGCCGTTGAAAAAATTTTTAATGAACAGAAGAGAACATTAGTTCATAACAAAGCACCAGGCAAGCAGGTAGCATGAAATGGAGATTCACAATCTCATATACAAGTCCTTTCTTGTTTTTCTTTTTTTTTCCTTTTTTTTTTTTTCAAGCAATCAGGGTTAAGTAACCTGCTCAAGGTTACACGGCCAGTCATTTCTGGGCGTGGTGCTGAGTGTCTGAGCCTGGGATTCAATCTCCAGGTCGTCCCAACACTGGAGCCGGTGCTCCTACTCGCTGAGCCACTTGGCCGCCCCTAAGCAATTGGGGTTAAGTAACTTGCTCAAGGTTACACGGCCAGGTGTTTCAGGGTGGGTGCTAAGTGTCTGAGCCCGGGATTCGATCTCCAGGTCGTTCTGACACTGGAGCCGGTGCTCTTACTCGTTGTGCTACCTGGCCGCCCCATTGTTTTTCTGTGTATATGGAAATGCTGTTAGAGGCAGGCCTAACATTAGGTTGGGACCAAATGAAGAATTCACTGATCAGTTGACAATAGGAGGTTTACTTTGCCTTAACAGTAAGGATGTGTTAACAAGGATACAGTGGTCCTTAGAACGGATGGTCCCACCATTTTTTATATGGAAACACATTTGGTCACCAGGGCAGAGTAACTCAAGTAATCATCAGTATTCCAAGTCTGAGGGGTCATTCCATGTGGAAAGGACTTTTTTTTATGCCCTAAGTAACCAGGAAGCTTTGTCAAAGAGACAAGCCAGTCTATTCCCAGAGATAGCTTTGTTGCCTTATATGAAAAACAAATCCCTATTAGAGGAAAATGGGGAACCTGGCCCTACCACATTTGCTTGTTTTTGGTGTTTAAGTTCAAAACAAGTTTAAAAAAAGGCTCGGCGGGCAAGTCTCCTGAGCCTGTGTCAACATATACCAACACAAAGCATATCCATGAGTGACCTAATGGCTTAACTTCTACTGTGGGACTATTTCCGAGTTGCTATCTTTACTTCTCCACTTTTTTATTCCCATAGGAACTGTTACTTGAAAATTTAGAATCCTTGGGGTAGAGTTAGAAAGAAGAATAGGGTGCTGAAACCAAGAGATACAGCCCCTTCCCATATTTTTCAGTACATGTAAGTCTGCTAAAAAAAAAAAAAATTCAGCTCAAGATTCAACAAAAAAATCAAGGAAAAATGGAACAAATTTGGTTATGACAAGTCCAAGTCCTGTGTGTGTGTGTATGCATGCAAGGCTATCAAATAGCAGTCAAAGCAAATTTTATACTGTGGTTTCACTGCCATCGGCTTCATTAAGGTGATTTCAGATCACATCTTGCATTTTGGTTAGATGAATTTTTTATTTTCAATAGTAATGCGACTATCTCCTGGTTAGGTACCCTATGATATCTTGGTGGTAGGATCACACGTCCAAAGCAATCTTTTATATCAGAGGTCCCTACCCTCTTTTTTTGTGCCAAGGACCCCCCTTTGGCAATCTAGTGAAGCCTATGAACCCCCTTCTCAGATGTTTTTAAATGCATAAAACAAAACATAAGAAACTAAAAATCAAATCAGTTATGTTTAAATACAATTATCAAAGTATATATATTTAAAAGTTCACAGGCCCCAGGTTAAGAACCTGTTAACATGGTTCCACATATATTCACATTTTCTTACCTTCATGAGACCTTCCACTTCCTTGACCCACCCTCACCCATAATCCCACTTTTACATTTTATGTAAATTATTTAGCTTCTGGTATCAGAGGTGTTGCATTTCTGTTGATTTGAGATGTAACAGAAGATAGAGGCCAGTGAGAAATTACTGTAGGTGTGTAACAAGTAGTATTTTTTGCTATTTTTCGCTAATCAAGTGCCTTTGATTAAATTAAGAATCTTAGATTGAAAACAGTATATACTGTATTGTTTGGAGGGAGAGAGCAGAGCTGAGAGAGAGTAGCCAGTGTGAGAGGGTTAGGGGAACTTGCTTATGGGGAGACCTAAAAGAATGTTTGTGATGTCAGCGCTTTTTTTGTTGATACGTTGTCAGACAGAAGCCCTGTCGGTTGGCCTGTGTTAATTTCTCAGACAGAAGCCCTGCCTGTTGATATGTTAATTTCTCAGACACAAGTCCTTTTAGTCTGTGTTAATGTCTCAGAAGCCCTGTCTGTTGGTCTGTGTTAATTTCTCACCTGTCTGTTGGTCTTTATGAGTGAATTGAGCAGAAGAGCAGAGATCCACCCATAGGAAGGAGACTTAGCTTAAGACCCTTTTAAGAGCTATTTAAACTGAATTAAGATGATGGTGCTACTAATGTTTATAAATATTGCTACAGCCCTGTTAAGCTTGCTGTCAAGCAGAAGCAAGAAGAATTTGGAGTGGAACAGTCCTGTGAGATGAGTCAAGGAGCAGAAGCAGAAAGCTGCCTATGTGTGAATCCAGGCAAGGGTCAGAGAGGTCAGGTCAGACCACAGAAGAAGAGTCATGAGGTTTGGAAATCTGTCTCAGGTCAAGATAAGAGAGGACTTTACTTGGACCCTGTGTATTTATTGAGGAGATTGTGACTTATGGGTGGAGGGTGTGGTATTTACTATTACCCCTTAAGGATGTGTTGTGCTAGGGAAAATCCTAGCCTAGGACCCCCTTAACTTTAGGGATACAATGATATACGCTGTGTAGTATGACCCTAATTGTGTAAACAAATATTTTGGAGAATGCTACCGAATGCAATGATATAGCTATGTGCCACATGACATAATGAATTGTATGAGACATAAATAAATAAATGTTAGATGATATGTTTTGCTTAAGGATGTTGCTTATGGATTCATAACATATGGATGCTATGCTTTACTTTATTGAACAATGTTTAAGTTTACTGCTGAATAGAGTTCATTATACTATGTGATTAGACCCTTAAAATTATTCACAGCAGAGGTCCTCAGGTGTGCTGCCATGATTGGTATTACAAGATGCAAAGCCGGCAATGTGTAAAGAGTGTGTCAGAATTGGGAAAAAAAAAACACAAAAAACCTGTCTAATCTATCTAAATATAGACACATAATTAATGTAATGAGTTTTTGGTGAAAGCAAAATTAAAATTTATTGTTACTATTGGTTAGTTATACAACTAATTCATGACAAATAATCAAACAGCAATATACACTCTGTAGTTAATCCTCAAGACTAGGGTTTAGGAGCCTCTTCAAATTTGGGGTCTGTAAATGAAAAAAAAAATCAAAGTTACTAATCTTCACACATATAACAAAGTAAAAAGGAGGGCAGGGAGAGAAATGGGTACAATTTCTTTGAAAACCTCACTGTGCATATAGTATTTTTTGTTTTTTAATTATCAAGCATTTATTTTTTTTCTCCCTCTTACCTCCTCTCCTCCAACCAAATGGGTGTGTGTGTGGAGAGAATCCTTATAACAAACATGCACAATCAACCAAAATAAGTTCCCAAATTGGTCACATCACTCCAACACTTTTACATCAGTTCAATAGCATGGGGAAAAAAAAACAAAACCCAAAACTTATAAGACTATACTTGGCTTCATTCTGCAGGAGATGATAATGATGAATATTTGGGAAATACTAATATTTATTATTTCCCACTATTTTAAATCAGGATGAGCAGCTAGACAATACAAATTACATAAAGAAAACTATGTAGGAATCTGTTACAATCTTGAAAGAACAGAGGTTTTCATTTGTTTGATTTTTTAAAAAACATCTCAGATAGGAGAGAAACCAAAGGAATGTTTAAAAAATTATGGACATATTAATCCTGGACCTAACAATTACTATCCCTGAGAACTGAAGCAAATAATTTAACCTCTCTGAGACTCCCTTTCCTTATCTTAAGCAAAACACAAAGGGTTAGAGGAGATGACTTCCAAGGTTCCTTTCCAACTTTAAATCTAAGAACCCAGGATAAATGTGGTCCTGCAAAGGATGTACCTTGTGAGGTACAAGGGGTAAGTCTGATAGAAGCTATTAAGAGGGATAAAGGTATAGCAGTTCTGACTAGGCATAGGAGATAAATGTTGCAGTGAGGAAAAATTTGAACTAAATGAGCTACTTTTAACATAGAACAAGCATACCAGTAAAAGAATTCTGTTAATGGGCTATTATTAAGGGTTTGAATGTCAGTGAGTTAACACTAACATACAGTACAAAAGATTGAGGCTGCTGAAAGTACAATATGAAATGGGCCTAGGAAAGTTACTATAATTAATAGTAACCTGAAAAAAATTACCATGTTAGATACATAGGAAACTTTGAGGTAACTTCCAGACTTTTATGAAGAACATGGGAGGAAGAGTTCAAATGTCAATATGTCAAGGACCTTTAATTTCAAGAATTCTCTCCACACACACAAGTCAAAACTCTTCTATAATTTACAGTCTTAAGAGTCATTTGTGGTTCAAAGAAATTAAGTGGTTTGTTTATAGTCACATAACTAAGTAGTATGAGAGGGGAGGATCTAAACCCAGATATTCCTGATTTCAAGTTTAGCACATTATCCACTACACCATGCTGCTTTTTAGGGAGACCTCTTATCAGAGTCAATATGCAAACCACACTGACTAATAAGATTATGATTACACTCTTCTTTAATCCAAACTCCTGTCCTTCTACTACCGGATGTCTTATAAACATACCCTTTTAAAAAAAATGTAAATTTACTTATTTACTTTTAGTTTACAACATTCAGTTCCACAATCCCTTGAGTTTCAAATTTTCTCCCTGTCCTCCCCCCTTCCTCCCCATGGCAGCATGTAATCAAATATAGGTTCTATAAGTACCTTCACAGTGAACATTAGTCAAGTTGTAAAGAAGGATTATAACCAATGGAGTGAACAATGAGAAAGAAAGGACAAAATAAAACAAAACACAAAAGAGAGAGTAAGTAGTTTGCTTCAATCTTCATTCAGACTCTGTAGTTCTTTCTCTGAATGTGGATATCTCTTTCCATAATGAGTCTTTTGTAGTTGTCTTTCTAACCTTGTATTGCTGAGAGAAGCCTAGTCTATCAAAGTTAGCACACATATGTGTGTAACTGTGTACAAAATTCTCCTGGTTCTGCTCTCCTCACTCAGTGTCAGTTTATATACATCTCTCCAGGTTATTATGAAATCCATTTGCTCCTCATTTCTTATAGCACAATAGTATTCCATTACATTCACATACCACAACTTGTTTAGTCATTCCCCAATTGATGGGCATTCCCTTGATTTCCAATTCTTTGCCACCACAAAAATAGCTGCTACAAATATTTTTGTACATAAAGATCCCACTTCTATGATTTCTTTGGGATATAGCCCTAGAAGTGGTATTGTTGGGTCAAAGGGTATGCACTTTTTTTATATCCCTTTGGACATATAAACATACCCTTTCAAAAGATTTTCATTCCTCTCTGTTCTCCCAGGCCATCTACCCATTTGACATTCTATGTTGGCCATTTCAACATGGCACTATTCTATTCTTGTTCCCAACATCTACCTTCTCCACTCCTACTCAGGGGCCAACAAGGAGGTCACAAAGCTGTGCTAACCAGGTACACTACAAAGTTGAGCAATTTAATTCAAGTGAGCTATTACTGCTGCACAGAAATCCTTTTCTTTCTTAATGACTCTCATATTCCTCAGAACAGCTGTTTGAAACCACCTCTTACCTTTTCTAAAGCTTTCAACTAGACACCCTTCCCTTCTTTCAGTGGATTACCACATTCATACTTAAGTGAGGAGGTCATCTAGACTCTTCCAGTTTCACTTCTCCCCTTAGAAGTGACAAAGGACTGGAAACTAAGGGGATTCCCATCACCTGGGGAAAGGCTGAACAAATTATGGTATATGAATGAAATGGAATATTATTGTGTAGTAAGAAATGGTGAAAGATGATTTCAGAGAAAGCTAGGGAGCCTTGTGATACAGAGCGAGGTAGAAACAAGAGAACTATTTGCACTATCACAATAACATTATAAAAATCAAACAAATTTTGAAAGACTTGAGAACATTCATCAATGCAATGATAAGACTAAGACTCTAGAGGACCAATTATATAGAATGTTAGCCACGTTGTGATAGAGGACCAAAAACGTAGACACATTAGTATTTATTGAAAGGTGTGTCCTCCCCTCCTTTTTTCTTTTCTGACAGGAAGGGGCGGAAAGGAGAAATAATATACTTGATTAGTGAAAAAATATTAAACTTAAAAAGTTAAAATTTTTTAAAAGCCTGTCTATGTTCTCATCCATTCTTTCTTCCAGTTTGAAGAGGTTGAGGTTGAGTTTCCTCCTTTTTTGACCTTGAACCGAAACCATTGTCACTCCATTTTCCTTTCTCCCATTCAGGACTTAATTTCACTAATTATTTTCTCATTTTTCATCTCCTCGGCTATTAACTCTTTCTCTATTGTCTATCAATATGCTCAGATATCCCTCCTCTGTAAATGAATGAATGAATATTTGCAAAATATAAAACCATACTCCATGGCCCTGCCAACTCACTAATAGATGTCTCATTCTCCAAATTACAAAAATTCCATATAAAGTATCTCCCTACAACTAGATATTATATTTTTTGATGGGGCAGGAGAGTATGGGAAAAAGACAGAACAATATCCATAAGGAATCTTCCAAATTTCCCTTGAAGACTTCCAGGAAGAGGGAACCCACTCTTTTTCAAGAGAGCTTCAATTTCTAGTTAATTTTTCCTTAAATCTCCCTTTCTGCAAATCTCATCCATTGGCTTTGGGTCCAACCAATATACCTAATCTTTCTGCTCCACAGCAGCCTTTCAAATATTTAAGACACTCATCATGCTTCCCTTTAAGTGTTTTTACTTTAAACATTCCCAGTTGCTTCAACTGACCCCAATACTCAAAGAACTTGAGGTCCTTTAACTACCCTGTTTACTCTCATTTGAATATTCCTCTTAAAACATGATACTCAAAACAGAAGCAGTACTCCAGAACAGTGTTCTGAATACTATTACTTTCAATGCATAATTAATCTTAAAATATGAGATCCAAATTAGCCTTTATTTGGTTGTACAATATCAATGCGGTAACTTTCTCAGTTTTTAAGCTCTGATGAATGCTTAGAGATGAATCATTAGATAAAACATTAAGTGCCAATTAGTTCTACTACACCTCTCTCATCCATCAGGACTCTGTTCTGAGGATTTGAGTTGGTTGTCAAAATTCAACATATTTCATACAGTTTTACAGGTGAACTTTCTCATTTTCCCTTTCCTTGTTTAGATAGTAATTTATCATAATTAGTCATTTGGAGAAGCATCTAACACCAAATATAGGTATTAAAATGGATAGGAGAACTGAATCAATTTTCCATTTTTTTTATAAGAGAAAAATTCCAGAAAGCCAGAAATACAGCATTCATTCTATATTCTCAGGGCTACCAAGTAGAAAGAACACAGGGCTTAGAGTCAAAAGATGTGGCTCTACTACTTACTAAGCAACTTTGAACAAATCATTTAAATCTTTCTGTTCCTCTATTACTTCTGTAAAATGGGGATGATACTACTTGCCCTAACTCAGAGGGTTATTATGAGGATTAAAAGAGATAATGTACATAAATAAAGTATAAATAAACTTTAAAGCACTTTAAAGTACTGTAAGTAAACTGTTAAGTAAATGCTTAAATATCTGGTACCTACTACCCAACCAAGAGAAAGTAACAACTAAGCTCAAATGAAGATGTCTCAAAAGCAATAAAAAGAAACTTTTGGCCATGATAAAAATGGCACTGGCTTCTCCACACTATTTTACACCAAGCAAAGGTTTCTGTCTTTTTAAGAAAAGAATGCTTTTTCATACTAAACAGGAAAAATGCTTTCAGCCACAGTTTAATTATGTCTTTCAATACCCTGCATGATCAATCAACAATGTGAAACTATCCCTACTCTCAAGTTTACATTCCATCTGGAAAGCCAAGTACATTTATAAGTATATACAAGGGGCAGCTAGTTGGTGCAGTGAATAGAGCACTGGCCCTGAAGTCAGGAGGAACTAAGTTGAAATCCAGCCTCTGACACTTGACAAGTGTGACCTTGGGCAAGTCACTTAACCCTAACTGCCTTGCCTTCCCCCTCCCCCTCCAAAAAGAATATACAGAATAAGTAAAATAGAAAATAAATACAAGGTAGTTATGGAGGGAAGACATTAGCAACTAAAAGAATTACAAAAAGCTTCAGGAAGAAGGTGGTGTTTGAGCAGAATTATGAAGGAAGAAATTGTATGAAATAGAAGTGAAAAGGGAATGTCGGGGTGGGAAACCAATACAAAGACACAGAGATGGGATCTGGAGTGTAAGGGACTTAGGGAAGGTCAGTTTGGATCTGTTGAAAAGAGTGTGGGTGGGGGAGTAATATATAAAAAGGCTGGAAAGATAGGGCCATGATATGGCTTTTAAAAACAATATGAAAGAATTTATATTTGAACCTAGAGGCAATAAGGAACTGTGTTTAACAAGTAGGGCAATGATATGGTCCAATTCATACTTATACTTAAGGAAAATTACTTTTTGCAGCTTAAGAAACTTAAGGCAGGGAGACCAAAGGAATGGCTATTACAAAAATGTAAATGAGAAGTTGAGTCCAGAGAAGGAATAATGTCACAGACATTGTGGAGGTATAAATGGCAAGATTTGTCAAGTGTCAGAGGATAGATGGTATGAGCAAGAGTAAAGAATCAAGGTTAAAGCCCAAATATGAACCTGGAGAATGGAAAGAACCTCAGAAAGGAAAAGGGAAGTATGGGAGAGTTTGGGTGGAAAGATAATGAGTTCGTCTTGGATATGGGAAGCCTGAGATATCTCTGGGGTATTCAGTTTGAAATGTCCAAAAGGCAGTTAATTAATGAAGACAGCCTAAAGGTGAGGACAGTGATTGGGACTGGATATATAAATCTGCAACACTGATAGGATAATTAACCCTAGACTAGAAGGACCAGGTAAGTCAAGTCATAGTTTATTTTAGATATAATAATTTATATTTATAATATTTGTAATATTTAAAATGTACTAACACCCAATTAGTAGGATGATGAGCAAGCAAAGGAGACTAAGGAGTGGTCAGATAGGAAGAGAACCAGGAGAAAGCAGTATTATAAAGAGAGATGAGGAGGGAAGGAGTGGAAAGCAAGAGCGTCCAGGAGAGAATGATCAAGAGTCAAATACCTCAGAAGTACAAAATGACTTTTCCCAATTTATCAAATGCTGACTACATGATGGTCAATTTGCTGATGTAAGTTTCCTTCATAATATTTTATTTTAAATTTAATTTTTAATTAATTTAAATTAATAATATATCAAAATGCTATAGTACACATATATCACAGCATCCTTGTAGAGTGGGAGGATAATTCAATTTGTTTAAATACAAATCTATCTGATTAAAGAACTTTGCCTTTAAAAAAAATACACCATAAACCCGTCAATAGCCAGTCATTTTGAAATCTCAAAATATCTCTGTGCTAACTTTAGTTTCCTCCAAGGATTCTTGGAATGAAATGCTCTTCCAAATTAAGTTTATAGTTACAAATCACTAACCCAGGATTTAATTTGAAAATTAAAACTTACCTTCAAATTTGAATGTTGGGAATGTATTCATGTCTGCTTTACCATACATCTGCTTAAGTTTGAATAGCTCCCTTTCTAGATCTTGTTGATATTCGGGACCTATATCAACAGGTCCTCCGGCTGCTCTGATGTGCAAAAAATTAAAAATTCATTCTATCATTTATACAAAATAATTTTCATTTCACCAACAAGTTACAAGAAACCACTGGATAGTACGTATCTAGGGATCTGAAAATATATTTGGTGGAGGGGGAAAACCTGGCCTGTGACTATTATAAGTATAAGGAACTCAATTTTAGACCTGGGGCACTGAGACACTATAAGATCTGTTCATAGTCTCACAGCCAGTATGTACCAAAGGGGAGAACTTAAACTCAGGTTTTCCTAACTGCAAGACCAGCCCTCCAGCCATTAAACCATGTTGTTTCTTACTGCAGAGGTATTAACTGATTTCAGATTAACTGATTTAACTGTACAGTTGCTATAATACCAAGTCAAGAACAAAGTATGGCCATCAAATAAGGAGTACAGTATAGGGAAGCTAGTGTGGTATAATGAAAGGAGCAAAAGAATGAAATTCAGATTTGGCTCTGACTTCTGTCTATCACAGTACCTGGAACACAATACATTTTTAAGTACATGAAAAAAGTATAGAGAAAAAATACAAATAAATATATTTATTTATATACAGTTACCTGTAGAAGGAAGACATTAATATTTGGTGAATGAGGAAAGGCTTCATAAAGGTATTACTTGAGCTATGTTTTAAAGATAGATTTTAGGAGATAGGGGTAAAAAGAGGGTGCCTTTTAGTCCTGGATGAAGACCACAATTAAAGGCAGAAAAAGGAAATGAAGAGTAGTATGGATGTGAGAACCAGAGATAAAGGCACTTTTTCTTCTGGAGCAGGTGGGGTACTAAGATACGAGGAGGATAGAAAAGATAAAATTAGGGAGGAAGGTTTTATAAAAGGTTTTTCCTGGTTCTTCCCCATTCAGATTACCTGGTATCTACTTTTTGTGCATATCTTACATACATACATATGTGTGTATACAAACATATAAATACGTATACACACACACCATTATTTACTATAGATTTGCTTTAAAAAGTTTCACCTGGATTAAATCTACACCAATTCAGTTACTGAATTATTAAAAAATAACTTACTATAATGCAGTTATTTGTATTCCTTTAAAAGTTTAACAGTTCTACAGGAGATTCTTGTATATTTTAATACATCTGATAATCAAAAAGGTTTTTTTATTGCAATCATGAAAGATACACTTTGAATACTTAAATATTTTATTTCTACTTACTGTCTCTTGGATTTATATTCTCTAATCTTGTCTACAAAGAGTTTTTGAACAGGATCAAGTTCCTTGTTAAATGCAACAGCTGTAACACCAATGTTCCTTCGAAAATACACTGATGTTGCAGACTGAACAAGAGATAAAAACCTGGAGAGCCTTTTAAGAGCCATGATGATCCTAAAGGTAAGTGAACAGAATCAAAAAAATAAGTTTTATGAATGACAAATTCTGTACCTAGCTATAAAATACACTTTGGATTCTAATTATACCCTCATCCAAAAGGGCTAAATCACAACAAAACTTGACAGAATACCGTGTAATATGCTTCACTTTACCAAGAACTTTCTGTAGGCAATGGCATATGTCTGAGCACAGGAAATAATCACCACCATTATTCTCTTCTTTCCAAGATCTTTTCATGTTTAAAATCCCTTTCTTTCAGTTTTTTTATGCTTTTATGCATACAAAAGGCTATAGTAAAGTTAGTATTAGGAATGTAACAATAAACAATCATAAGAACTAAAACTTGATCATCATTTAGCTCTCTGGACACTTCAGCTGTCCGCTAGACATACCAGGAGGTGGTCATGGGTTAAACAGAAGAAAAAAAATGAATTCAAAACATATTCACCCATATCCAATTGCACTTTATTCCGCAACTTACTTAAATGTTACTTTTCTTACTGAAAGAACTTTTAAATCCCTGGCCACTGCTATTTATTACAGGTTTGGAGCTAGAAGGGACCTTGAGAGGCCATCGAAATCCATCCCTCTCCCATTTTAGAGAAGGCCTCAGGAAGGTTCAGAGCCCTTTACACTTCACCCTCCCCATCACTTCTGGGGTACTTTGCACAAAAGCAACGGGGAAGCTGCAGGTAAGCCCAGGGCCCCTTTCCTGGCCACTAACTTGTCCTGGGAGTGACCTTGGACCCCGAATAGGCCACAGTCAGCATTGCCCTCCTGGTCTCAAAACAGTCGTATCCTCAGGCCTCACCCTGCCTTCCCCACCCCCAACCGAGCAGGCTCAATTCTGTAATATTTTTTTTCCCCTAGAAAGTTAAAGAGGGCAACCGCCGCGCCCAAAATCCAGCATGGGGGCACCAAGGGCAATGAGCCCGGGCCCTCCTCCTAGACACGAGGTCTAGGGGGAAGAGCAGGGCAGGCAGCTGCTGAACCCGGGTGCTTTTCTGGGTGAGGGGGAATGACCGGCCCTTGGACGCAGAGAGCTCTGAACGAGCCTGACCTACCTGGCCCGACCGCTCAGTCACAGTCACCTTGCAGCAAAGTGCAGACTCCTGGGCACTAGGGGCCACCAGCCTCCGACTTCCGGTCCTTGCCCCGCCCCACTTGGCCTCCCCACCCTCCGAATTGCATTATGGTTCGCCGCCACAGACTCGGGCTCTCGCTACTTACCGGAGAGGGAAGAACGTTGGAAACCCACAGAGGCTTTAGCCGACCTAGGTGAGATCTACGGCGAGTTTTTCGGGAGGAAACGGAACGGAAAGTGCTTCCGGGTCCTGTGACGAATACTCCGACACCGCCATCTTTTTTTGTCCCTTCTTCCCCCTACCCTTCCTGCCCTTTCCACCCTTTCCTTCTCTCCACCCCCACCCCAACCCGCGCGTGGAAACCATTGATCTGTACGCATGCGCATTCGAGCGCAATTTTTTTTTCTCCAGGTAGCCTTTCTAGGTTGATGTTAATACGTTTAAAACAGAGCGTAGGAGAATGCATGTAGAAGGGTTCGGGATAGGTGGTCCCATGGTCCCTTGAACCTCCATTTTCCGAAGGGGGAGGACAGGGGGTGAAGGGCTTGTTCCCCGCGGGTCGGTCTCTGGGTGTCAGGGGTGGGGGTGGGGGTGGTTCTGGGAGTTGTAGTCTAGGGCCCGTAAACGCCTGGCGAGCCGCAGGGGGGTGGGGGGGTGTTCTGATCTCTGTTTGGGTGCCGGAGAAAGGCCCCGAGGTCCGAGCCTCGCCGGAGCCGTGGCTTTGCTTGGGGAGTCGAAGGAAGCAGAGCCGGAGGCGCCACGGTTGTCCGTTGGCTCCAAGACCCGTGTAGGAGAGAGAGGCTGATTCCCAAAACGGGTGAGTGGCCCAAGTCAGGGAGGGGCCGCGACCAGCGAGCGGGGGCCGCAGCCGGGCTCAGGCTCGGGCCCGGGCTCGAGCGCTCCCCCTCGCACTAACCGGCCACCGTCACTGTTTTGTTTCCGCTGGATCCTGACGCGGTGCCTCCTATTTCCGTTTGTGGAGATTGGAGGGAGAGGGAGCTGAACGGTGCTTGGGGAAGACCTGGGAGGAGGCGCCGGGCTCGGCGGGGGGCTCTCGCTGGACACCCCTTTTCTCCCGAGAGACCGTCCTCGGGTCCCCGCCGGGATGTCCCGGAGGCCGGATCTAGGGACACTTGGCCCCACGGAATCCTTGTCCCTCTGAATCCTTAAAAACTTGTCTCCTCCTCCCCCCCCCCCCCCCCCC
>NW_027187269.1:429930-547680 GCF_028583685.1 Petaurus breviceps papuanus
CCCCCCCCCCCCCCCCCCCCCCCCATCTTAATAATGCCCGGTACCGCTTGCTTTCGCTTGGTGCTTGCAGACGTCCATTGTTGCTTTCAGCTTGTGGCGCGGGGCTTACCTGGGACACCCCTCCCCCCGCCCCCCGCGTTCGGATTCAGCCGGTTTAGGTTTAAGTCATTCGGTGCCTCTGGAGATTGGTGCTGCAACCCCAGCCGCTCCCGGTGAGCAGCCCGAGGTGGCTTTTTCATGGAAGGATTAGAAGCGGGTAGTTTTGTAAACTTAAATTTTTTTTTCCTACACCTCTTGTTGAAATATCTGGAAGGCTACTTTAAAGTATAATATAAAGTTTAGATAAAACTCCCTGAGGGTAGTGAATACTTTCTTAGTTGATCTTTACCCAGTAGTAATTGGCACTTAATGTTTTATCTAATGATTCATCTCTAAGCATTCATCAGAGCTTAAAAACAAAGTTACCACATTGATATTGTACAATCAAATAAAGGCTAATATGGATCTCATATTTTAAGATTTAGAGCTAAAAAAAAGTACCTTAAATGGCATCAAATATTCCCTCATTTTATAGCTCATTTTGGCTATTGTCGAGCAGATGTTGAGTACGTGTGAGATAAATGGTTATTGAAGGGTAATTGTAGATATGACTTTGGGGAAAGAACAAAGATCATTTAAAAGATATCCATGGGGACAGAAAAAGATTGTGATTACATGAATTGTGTTGTTTAAGTACCAGCTGTATGCCAAGCATTGTAAACATTGGAGTCACAATTGTAAAAATGAGTCACTTTGAGCAATGGGGAGGGAGGAGAGGGTCAGGGAATGTGGGTGGGATAGAACATATTAACTAATACAAAGATGAAAGTTTTGGTTAGTGAATTAATAGGTATTATGAGTAGATAGGGGGGAAGAGAATAAACATTTATATAGTGCCTACTACATGCCAGGCACTGTGCTGAGTACTTCACAAATATTCACCCTTATTTGAGCCTCATTACAACCCTGTGAGGTAGGTGCTGTTATTTTCCCTGTTTTACAGTTGAGGAAACTGAGGCAAACAGAGGTTACTGTGACTTGCTCAGGGTTTCACAAGTAGTAAGTGTCTGAAGCTGGATTTGAAACTCAGGTCTTGCTGACTTCAGATGCAGGGCTCTATCCATTCAGCTTTCTTTGAGTAGAGACAAGATTTTCTAGTAGCAGTGGTAATGTTGATTTGATTACTGTTCCCAGGTCAAAAAGGGTTTGGGAAGGGTGTTAGAAGTCACTGTTCCTTTTGGAATCAGGGCAGATTGTAATTTGTGGGACCCTATTTTCTTGATGGATGAAGTGCAGTCTGGTGCCTTCTATAAGTGCCGTCTCTGTACTTAGTGAGGTAAATTTTTACTTATCCAATAATCAGATAGAGTACCAAAACTGAGTAGATTAAAGTAGAGAAGGAAGGTGTTATTTCTAGGGAAAGGGGCAACTGCAAAGCACTGGGCAAATAACTATTTCGATTAGCTTTAAAGTCTGGAGACTTTTACTTCTCCCTTAAATAGCCACACTTACAGAAAAACAGCCAAACTGATTGCTGCTCTGTTGTCTCATCTTCTGCTCCTCAGATCCTTTCATTTTCTTACCATCTCTTACCTCTCAAGTAAAATAGGTCTCTATAAGGTCACTAATAACTCTTCATGATAAAAACCAGTGACTTTTCCCTCATTCCTCATCCTTCATTATTTCTATGCAGAATTTGACACTGGAATAGCCCTTCCTTATGAATATTCTCTCTGGGTTTTTCCATCCTATCCCCTATTTTTTAGTAAGTCAAGGAGCCTTATTTAGGTGCTTATTGTGTGCTAGGCACTATGCTAAGTACTGGGTATGGAGATAAAAGGGGAAAAAAAGCCCCTGCCTCAAAGAGGGAAGTCAACACAAATGGGAGCTGAAAAGTGGGAAGGTTGGAGATACTTGCATGAGGACCAGAAAATGAAGGATGGATGGTCTGGATCAAGGGTAGGGAACTTGTGGCCTCAAGGCCTCATGTAGCCCTCTATGTCTTTGAGTGTAGCCTTTTGCCTGAGAACAGAACAATTTGTTCTGTGAAGTTTGGATTCAGTCAGAGGGCTGCACTTGAGGACCTAGAGGGCCACATATGGCCTCGAGGCTGCCAGTTCCCTACCCCTGACTGGACCTTTCCCTCAAAATGGAGTTATTGTAGGGGTAGAGAGAGAAAGCAGTTGAATCTGTGGTCTTGAATTATTGTCAAATTTTGAATTGAGCCCTCTAATGTTCTTTTAGTAGACATACTGTCTCATCAGCTTCCATGGGTTCCACTGTCATTTTAGATAACTCCCAAATTACTCATCTAGCTGTCCTTTTTTTCCTGAGGTCCAGGCGGCTATATCCAACCACTTACAAAATAGCTCTTATCTAGATATTCCATAGACATCACAAATTGAAGGTACCACTGTCCTGTCAGTCACCCACCATTAGCAATAACAGTTATCCTGGATTCTTCCTTCTTAAAACCCCCATATTTTGTTCATTGACAGGTCTTATCTGTTTTCCTCTAGCATCTTTTCCTATCTCTCCACTTAAACAGCTACCATCCTAGTTCAAGCCCTCGTCATTTCTCGCCTAGATTATTGTAAGAGTCAGTCTCTCCTTTCTAATTCATCTTTCATAATGTCTAGCTATCTTATTTTACAGAGAAGAAACAAGTTGCAGAGAGGTTAAATGGCTCACTTAGTGTCACACAGGTACTAAAAATGAGGGAACTTGAAACCGGGTTCTCTGACTCCATTTCTGGTGCTTTTTCTGCTGTACAATGCCTTTTTGTAAGGCATAGTTTTGGCCATGTTATTACACTGCTTGAGTATGTTTAATGGCACCCTTTGGCTTCTAAGATAAATATAGCATTTAAAGCCCTTTACAATATGGTTCAGCTTACTTTTCTGCAAATTTAAAAATACCAAATAAGGTGAGCATTTCCATAAATAAATCAGACAGAAAAAGAGACTTGTAAATGAAACTGCGAATCTATTACATTCCTTTTGCTCTAAAGCAGGGGTGTCAAATTCAAATAGAAACTGATCCAGAAAGCCACAAATTAACATTATAGATGTTGTATTTGTATTTATTTTGTTAAACATTTCCCAATTACATTTTAATCTTGTTTCAGGCTGTCCTTGGGAGTTTTGCAGGCCATTTGGGGAGGGAGTTTAACACTTCTGCTTTAAAATATATAATAAATTAGCTGTCTGCTGCTGTCTTCCTGGCCTTTGACTTCAAGAAGTTGTAGCGTGCCCAATGGCCACACCTTGGTTAAAAACAAAAATCTCAGCAGACTGCTAAACAGGTTGAAGGTAACCAGAGGGCATCAAATCTGTTTGTGAGTTAGGGGGATGTTTACCCCAAGCACATGAAAACTTCCTCTAGTGGAATAGATGAATGAGAACTCATTTGTTGGCTATGAAGGTGACAGAGGCAAGAGAGGTGGGGTACTTAGAGCTTAGCCAAGTTCTAACTAAGAGGATTCAGTGGATGGCCTTGGTGTCTTCCATGTCTAACAAAGCTTGAAGTTCTCCAAAGATCCTGCTTCAACTACACTCATGGCTATTGGAGCAGATTGTTCTCATCCACCCATTCCATCAGGGAAAGTCGAATTCTTGGGTTAGACACTGCCCTAACTTGGCAGAGGATTTGAGACCCCTGGGTTACCCTCAACCTTTAGCCTGTCTGCCAAAATGGTTTACTGGGGTGTGGCCTCTGTGCATGCTACAACTTCTTGGAACCATAGGTAAGAGGTGAATCAGGTAGAAAGCCACCCTGAAAAGGGCTCAGCAGCCTTCACATCAGAGTTACTAGTCTTCCCTGAACATACCCTGTGCCCCTTTTGAGGCCTAGTAATGGCTTCACTGAGTCAAAGGGTTGGCTATGCCAGAGTGGCTATAATTACCATTTCACCAACAGGGCATTAGTGTGCCCATTTCCCCCAGACCTTTCAGCATTTGTCATTTTTTGAGGGTCAATTTTGCCAATCTTGTGTGTGTGAGGTAGAATCTCAGGATTGCTTTAATTTGCATTTGTCTAGTTTTTAGTGATTTCGAGCATTTTTTTCATAATGATTTAGAGTGGGGGTAGGGAACCCTCAAGGCCTTTTAACTGAGTTCAAGTTTTACTAAACAGATCCTTTTATTAAGGAGATTTGTTCTGTGAAATTTGGATTCAGTCAAAGGGTTGCATTTGAGGACCTAGAGGGTTACACTTGAGGATCTAGAGGGCCACATGTGGCCTTGAGGTTGTAAGTTCCCCACTCCTGGTTTAGAGTTTTCCTTTAAAATTATTTATATCCTTTGGCCATTTATCAAATGGCAAATGATGTTTGTTCATATAAATTCAGATTAGTTCTTTATAAATCTTGGAAATGAGACCTTTGGCATTCTAGAAAGCTATTTGGAACCATGTCCAAAAATTATACTTGCATACTCTTGACCTAGCACTACCACTACCAATTCTGTGCTCCAGAGAGAGCAAAGGAAAAGGACTCATATATTCAAAAATATTTATAGCATCTCTTTTATAGTGGCAAAAAAATTGGAAACGGGGGGTACCCATCAGGAGAAATGATTGAACAAGTTATGATATATGAATGTGATAGAATGCCATTGTGCTATAAAAAATGATGAAAGGTATACTTTGAGAAAAACTCTGGAATATTTATGTATACAAATGGATGCAGAGTGAGGTGAACAGGACCAGGACAATTTTTATACTATAACAGAAATTTGCAAAGATAAATAACTTTGGAAGACTTAGTAGGAACTCTTATCAGCAATGATCACTCACAGTTCCAAAGGACTTCTAATAAAATATGCTATCTTCTGATAGGTGATGGGGTAAAAGTACAGATTGAAAAATATTTTTTGGACATGCACACTTCTAGAATTTGCTTTGTTTGACTAAACATGCTTGTGATAGGGGTATTGATTTTCTTGCTTCTTCAGTGGGAACATAGGAAGTGGAAAGCAAATTTTCAGAAAAATACAAATTTTAAAAGAATTAATAAGAAAGTTTAAAAAATGAAACGAAACCTATATCAGAGAAACTTTGTTGCAAATATTTTTTTCCCAATTAATTATTTCTTTCTAATCTTAGCTTCTTTGGATTTGTGCACAAACTTTGGTTTTATGTAATCGAAATTTCCCATTTTATCTTCTTTGATCAAATGTTTTCTTAACAGTCGGTAAGCACAGCGGGATCTTGTATTCTTTATACCTTTCAATCAGTTTTGACTGGTCTTCTGTAGAATATTATTTTCTAAAACTCGTCTGTTCTCTTTTCATACTATCAAGTATGAACTTGATTTCATGTGTAGATTATTTTTATAAAGATTTTCTAGTGATGAGAAAGTTAGTAATTGTATTTTCTTGTTCTTCTTTAGTCTATGAGTTCTTCTACAAGTTTGGTAACTGCCCTTCTTTCAGATACATTGGAAATCAGTTCCTCAGCATCCTCAAAATTGTTTTCTCCAGCAAAAACTCTTCTGTGGTCCATCTCTACTCTTTACATCTTAGTTTTACCACTCTTTTGCAGCATATCAAGGATGATAATTGTTAAGAGTCCACATGTGATGGCTCCACTGTCATTGGAGAAAAAGTTTGTTATAAAAATCTTCATATACAAGTGTCTTCCTTTTTTTTTGTCTATTTTTTTTTTGGTCCTATTTTCATCCTTTAAAGCTTAAGTAATTTGATAAGGATTTTTGAGTTTTCTGGCTAAGTTTTCTGTAAATTTGTTTCTCTCTCCATGCTTTTCACTGCTATTTTCCCTTTATTGGCCCTCAATCATGAGGAATTCCTCATATGAAATGAAATAATAATTGTAAAGCACTTAGAACAGTAACTGGCACATAATAATTGCTACATAAATATCATTATTATCATCACCAAAGGAAGAGGCTTTGGTATATTAAGTCAATCAGTAAAGAGAATAGGGTTCTATTGCCTAATTTGGAACTTTAGCAGGCTACTTGTGTCTCTAAAGAAAAGTACCCTGTTATGGTGCTACCTGTGGCCTCCTTCTGGGTCTGTTTTATAACCGTATCTATGAGATGTGTATGTGCCTTGAATTTCTAATAATGACATGTGGCTTTAGGCTCAAGACCTGGGAGAAAATGTGGCAGCCACTACAATCTTTATTAGATAAAGAGGGATGTAAACCCACCTTAAAGAATTAAAAAATCTCAGTGTTTCATTTTGTACCACATCCCAATACGGTTAACTAAGTTAAGCTGACTCATAATCAGATGAGATAATATCTGTAAAGTGCTTAGCACAGTGCCTGGCATCTAGTATGTCCTTAATAAATGCTTGTTCCTTTCTTTCCCTCTTCCACATCCTAAAAATAATAAGTATATATATCTTTCTCCTACTACCGTTTACTTGTGTATCAGCAATTATATTCTTGGGGCCCAGTATGTACCATGTTTATAACCTACTGATTAATCTGAAAAGAACTTGAGATAAATATGCCATTATCTCCCTCCTCATTAAAAAATATTACCTCTCAAAAGAATCAGCAATCCAGTCCTTCACTCAGGCAGTAGCCTCAGTACTATTGATATTTGATTTTATTAAAAAAACATACCTCATCAACCAGTGAACCTTACTACAGTTCCCCAGCTCATTCCCTTCAGCTATTAGAATACTACCCCAAATTACAAAATTCAGAGTTTTGAGGCCCACATGTAACTCAAGGTATTACAAAACTCAAGAATAATTCTTTTTACTTAACAAAAAAAAGTAACTCAAATGAATTGACTTGAGAGGTCATCAAGTCTAGTACCTTCATACTGTACATTAGGAAACAGAAGCTCAAAAAAGCTAAATGACTAGTTCAGGGTCATTGAGGAAATTAGCAGCAGAACTGAAACTTAATCCCAGGTATTCAAACACCAAATATTACTGATGTTTTAGAACTGCAGTAGTCTTCATCAGTCTTGTGCCAACTAAATCACTGAGCCAGAATATGGATCTTGTAGTGATTTGGGAAGGAGAAAAAGTATGGAAATTGAGTCAAAACAGTTGTATCCAGCTGAATTCATTTTAAACCTTTTATTAAAGCATCATATTCTCAAAGCCTCTACACACCTCCTTTTCAAAAAGGTTTTTCTTCAGGGATAATGTACACTGTCCTCATTTTTTGCCTCAGAAAAAGATAGTAACTTGTGGGATTTGAAAGGTGCCTCCTTCCTTAATAAAAATGCCAAATGTTATTTTCCCTGATTTAAGTTCTCTTCATGAACTGCATACCACCCTAGAATCTGGATCTCCTTGATAATAAGATGCAGTACCAGACAGATACTTCCCAGGAATATTTTCTGTAACCATTGGACAGAGAAAATAGGATGGTTGAAAATATAATCATAGCTTACCACCCCCATAGACTTTCCATACATAGAAAGCACTACGTTAGTGGCAGAACCTTGGTGGAATCTGAGTTGTAGAGGCAAATAGAAATTTCTTTTTTTTAGATCACTAGAAAGCAAGATGTCTTTAGGGGGAGGAAAGCACATACACACATTTTTCTTTCTTCCTAGATTCACTAGATAGAAGGTTTACAATCCACATTGATAAAATCATAGATCCTTGAAGTATTGAAATGTTTGATTTGGGGCAGTTATATAAGCCACTTAGAAAACAACCAACCAAAAGATTCTGTTTTATAAAAATATTTCTTTTATACTCAGTCATGGTATGAGTTTTTTATCCTCCCCAAATATGAATCATATCTCTGCATTACTTTATGTACTTTTATACCTACCCCACAGGGTTGTTGTGAATAAGATGCTTTGTAGAATTTAAAGGACAAATATAAATTGAGTTATTTTAACTTTTTAAAAAATGATGTGTATGTCCAGTGATTGAATGGATGTGAATATTCTTTCTATCTATATATTACATTGCAACTATAACTAGGTTAAGCTTCAGGTAAGAAAACATTGGAGGAAATGCACATTATGATCATTATGATTTGTTTTATATTTTCAGTCTGTATCAGTAGTTCTGTTGTGTTTAGATTCGGGCTTTAAAAATCTAAATATTGCAGGACTGGTCTTTTTTTTTTTTCCCCAGCCATGACTAAAAGAGAAGCAGAAGAGCTGATAGAAATTGAAATTGATGGAACAGAGAAACAAGAATGCACAGAAGAAAGGTACAAATTGTATTATTCTTCATTTACATCATTTAATGTTCTTCACTGAAATATCAAACCCAAGTTTTCATTGACTGAAAGCATCACAGGTTTTATTTATTGACTTTTCTTTTGACTAAATAGGTAGTGTGCTATAGTGTATAGAGAGTTAATCTTTTAGTCAGGAATACTTTTGAGTTTGTGTCTTACCTCTGACTGGGTCAGGTTTTGTGATCCTGATCATATTACTTAACCTTTCAGTTCTCTAGACAACACTCTCAGACTACAAGTTACAAAGAAGCAACTGGCCTGCATTTGTAGAAGGAAATTCCTCACCAAACCTCCCTGTATAAATGAAGTTCTTTGTGAAGGAAGAAAAAAATTCATCATAAACTAAGAATCAGAAACATAAATAAGAACCTAACATGTTACTTCGTGATTGAGAATTACTAGTTTTATTAATTTATACTCCCTTCTGCTCCCAGTATGATCACGTGGGGCCTTTTTCCTCTTCTCAAAACTGACTACTTTATTCAGAAAGATTTTAACAGATATGCTTGCAGAATGTATTTATAAAATCTGGCAAGTCTGCTGAGTATGTAACTGCTTCTAGGCTTTCTTCTCAACTATATAACTGAAGATAGGGCTTATCAAATGACAAAAGCTAGATTGCATATTTTTAAACAGCAAATAAAGTAAAGTTTGAGCATGCAGTCATTCAATTTTAAAATTTGTCAGCAGCCTCTTCTTTCTTATATTCCATTGGCTATTTCCAGACTGCCCCCCCCCAAAAAAAAATGAAATTATGTTTGACATAATTTTTAATGTGACTTATTTTTCTCATTCCTGACTTTGGGGCTAATTCTACACCTAGATTTTCAAGCTCTGGATTAAGATTAAAACAGTATATTAAAAGTCTACAGCACAGTTTACCAAAACCAAAACCAGATTCTCAGTTCGGCTTGTTATGCCTTGCTGTTTAACCTTAATGTCTGGGCCTTAGTTTCTTCCTATGCAATCAAGGAGCTATACCAGGGGTGGGGAGCCTGTGGCCTTCTAAGTCCTCAAGTGTGGCCTGCAAACTGAGTTCAAGTTTTACAGAAGAAATCCTTTTATTAAGGGGATTTGTTCTATGGTTTGTATTAAGTCAGAGGCTTGCACTTGAGGACCTAGAGGGCCACATGTAGCCTTGAGACTGCAGATTCCCCACCCCTGGGCTAGACCAAATCAGAAGTGTCAAATATGTGGCTCATGGACTATTTGCGACCCATAACACTCCTTAGTGTGGCCTAAACCAGATGAAAATGTAGTTGGGAAATATTTAACAAAATAAGCAAAAATACAATAGAACATAAATAATGTTAAATTTTAAGATATGTCATATTTGTCCTGCAGATATCTTTCTGTATGATTTATTGGCTCCCATTTCTATTTGAGTTGATCCCAATGGACTAGATGATTTCTGAGGGCCTTTCTGGTTCTGAAACTTTCTGCTCCAGAGTAGCTTCCAGGGACAGATTGGCCCCTAAATTCACAATAGGAAAGATTGAATCATTCCCAGATAACTTAATCTTTTTCTTTTTACTTCTCATTTGAGGAAGAAGGGAGAGAATTTGAAACTCAAAATTTTAAGAAATGAATGTTAAAAAATTTTACACATAATTGGAGAAGAAATATTAAGTTTTATTTATTTTTTTAATCAAATGCTTTATTAACTTCTAGTTTATATCATTAATTTCCGCAAGATTTTGAGTTACAAATTTTCTCCCCGTTTTTCCCCTACCCACCACCCCAAAATAGCAATCCCACTGGATATCCCCTCTTCCAATCTGTTCTCTCCCATATCTTCTCCCATACCCCCTCCAACTTTCCAGTAGGGCATGGTGGATCTCTATGCCCCAGTGCCTGTATATCTTATTTCCCATTTACACTTAAAATAATATTTACAATAGCATATATATATATATTTTAAACATATGATTTTAAAACTTTGAATTCCAGATTCATTCCCTTCCTCCCTTGTCACCCACCCTTACTGAGAAGATAAGCAATTCAGTACAGGTTGTACATGTGTAGCTGTGCAAAACATTTCCATAGTAGATATATTGTAAAAGACTGACTATATTTCCTTCCCTCTTATCCCACTTTCCACTTATTCTATTCTCTACTTTGATTCTGTCCTTTTTCAGAAGTGGATGCTTCCAACTTCCCTTCCCCTCATCCTGCCTTCCCTTCCATCATCCTCCCTCTCATCTCCTCCCCCCCTACTCTCCTGTAGGGGGAAATACCCTATTTAGTGTGTATGTCATTTCCTCCCTAAGCCAAATTCAATGAGAATAAGGTTGACCCATTCCCTTTTGCCATCCTGTTCTTCCCCTTGTTTGTAACCATTTTCGCTTACCTCTTCTATATGAGATAGTTTACCCCAATCTGTCTTTCTCCATCTTCTCTCATTATATTCCTCTCTCACCTCTTAATTTCACCTTTTAAGTATCATCCCTTCCCATTAAACTGGTCCTGTGCCCTCTACCTATGTATACCTGTACACATATATATCCACTATGTATTCATATTGCCCATATACCCTCCTATATAGACATAAATATTCTATTCCCTTCAATTATTCTCATGATGAGAAAAGTTTCATAAGTTACAATTATCGTTTGTAGGATGTAGGAATGTAAATAGTTCAACTTTGATAAGTTGCTTATGATTTCTTTTCCCTGTTTATCTTCTCAAGAAATACTAAATTTAGAAAAATTTTTTTACCAAATAAAGCAAACAGCAAGGCTATACACAGGTGCAGTTCTTCATATCCTTTTTTTATTTATAAATTTATTTATTTTTAGTTTTCAACATTAATTTCCACAGGATTTTGAGTTATAATTTTTTCTCCCTGTTTTTCCTCTACCCCTACCCCAAAATAAAAAGCCTACTGAATAGCCCTTACCCCAATCTGTTCTCTCATGTCCTCCCCTACCACCCCCCTAACTTTCTAGTAGGCTTCATATCCTTTCTAAATGGAACATACTTGGGTCACAGACAGAAGTAGACTGATGGTTCTGAGGAGCTCCTACCTCTTTTAAGGTACAAATCTCAGCAATATTTCTAGCTATGTAGTACTACATATGAAGAGTAGAGACTGATTTGAGCAAATCAGGGGTCTTCCAATGATCTTTCAGTCAATCATCAAGCTTTTATTAAGTGCTTACTATGTGGCCAAACAAGCTCTGCAAATAAATAGAAAGGTAAAACCAGTTCCTGACCCCATGGGCCTCACATGGAGAAGCAACATATGAATAACATATAAATAATTAGGTACATATGGGATATTTACACAATAAAGGAAAGACAGTCTGAGAGGGGAAGGCTTTAGCAACTAAGATCATTTCTGAGGACATTTGATATAAATATTAATTCCAAGAAGGCTTATTTCCATTCTAGTTGTCCATGACTGAAGGCTGCAAATGCACTAAAAATCATTAATGCCTTGTAGCTTAATCAGCCCCTTCTAACCTAAGAAAAATAAATAATGCCTGAGATATCCCACCCAATTGCCATTAGTCCCATTTTTGGGTTCATACCGGGACTAAGACTATATTTCATGTCTAGGAATAAATAATGTAGACTTTGGTTCTAAGTTCTGACTGATAAAACATTTATGGGGAGAGTGCATAAGCTATACTGTCAGCAAAGGAAAAGAAGTGATCAAAGCCAAAAAGCTACAGCCATCCCTCGAAGTCAGAGCAGCTATGGTATTACCAGTCACTCGATGAAGCCCATACCAACAGCCCACTCAGAAGTCTGCCCAAGATCCATGTTTCAAAAAGTCACCAGAGACAATTGAGCTTGAAGAAACAGCAGAGGATAGAAGCCCACAATAAATGGGACCATCTGAAAATGAGACACTAGAGCAGTTGAGTGTCCAAATCTTCACAAGGACCACTAGAGCTAACAGTTGCAAGGAAAGGAGCCCACAGGGAATGTTGCCCTCATGAAGGATCTTGGCACCAGTGGGCCCAGGCTTAGCGCCTTCCTGGGCCCTACCCATCCTATTCATGTCTTCAGTGAGAGTACCAATATCAGTAACATCTTCAGGGATATAGTAATGCTGAATACAAATAGTGGAGTCTTCCAGTGATCTTTTAATCATTCAGCAAGCTTTTATTAAGTGCTTACTATGTGGCAGGCATGTACTAAGCTCTGAGTATAGAGAGAAATGCAAAAACAGTCCCCAATCTCATGGACCTCATATTATAATGGAAGAGACAAAGTATAACTAACTAGATATATACAAGATATTTATAGAGTAGATGGAAGGCAATCTGAGGGGAAGGCATTAGCACATGGAGGAAACAGGAAAATCTTATAAAAAGTAGCAATTAAGCTGAGTCTTGAAGAAAATTAGGAGAACCAAAAGACAAAGGTGAGGGGGCAGAGCCTTCCAGGGATGGAATACAGTCAGCTCAAAGGCATAGAAATGAGAGATGGAGTGTTGTGTTCAAGAAATTACAAATAGACCATATAGCCATCTAGTAAGGTACATAGAAAGGAGTAAAGTGTAAGAAGACTGGAAAGAAAAGAAAAGGTCAGAAGCTTTAAGAAGAGCTTTAAATCCTAAATAAGTTTATATTGTATTCTAGAAGAAATAGGAGTCAGTGGCATTCATTGAGCAGGGTAGGAACATAGACCTGTGCTTTCCAAAAATAAGCTTGGAAGTTGAAGTGAGGAGAGACAAGAACAGTTAAAAGACTGTTGCAGTAGTCCAGGTGAGGTAGTGAGAGCCTAAAAGAAGGTGGCAGATGTGTGAATGAAGAGAAGGGGACATGTAAAGGTAGCAGGACAAGATTTGTTTGGATATGAGGGTTAAGTGAAAGTAAGGAGTTGAGAATGAAACTGAGGACTCAAGCCTAAGCCACTGGGAGAATGATGCTGTCTGTAATGTAGTTCAGAAAGGGGGTGGGGTGAGGGGAGTATTGAATTCTGTTTTAGATATTTTGAGTTTTAGATATTATTTAGTGTCTGGCACATTGAATTTGAGATACACAAGAGGCGTTTGGGGATGTTAAACTTGAGGTCAGGCAAGAGAGTAAACCCGATTGAAGGTAACTGAGAGGTTGGTAAAAACCTGTTGGTAAATTAGGGGGATGTCTATCCCAAACATATGAAGACTTCCCTGGGTGGATAAGAACAGTTTGTTCCAACAGCCATGAAGGTGTCTGAAGCAGGTAATGTGGAGCAATTAGAGTTGGTCAGGAAACGAAGATGCCAAAGTTATTCACAACATCTTGGGGCATTGCCAGTTGTTTTGACTTTTGTGCTGCAACTGGACTTTGATGACTCTGGAAAAAAGAGTGAGGCTGATGATTTTTCGCAACTCTGCCGCACTTAAGTCCAGTTCATGCATGAGTCAGGACATCACCCTGTGATGTCATTAGTCCTCTTTGAAAACAAAGGACAAACAACAGCACGTACACCTGGGAATTGTGTAGAGATTGACAATTGGAACAGATGAGGTGGTAAAGAGCAAATAGAAATAAGGTCCCCAGACAGAAGCTTGGGGAATACCCACAATTAGTAGGAACAATATGCATGAAGAACCAACAAAGGAGACTGAGAAGGAAGCACTGGATAGATAGGAGGAGAACTGGGAGAAATCAGTGTCATGAAAACCTAGAGAGGAAAAGAGTATCCAGGAGGAAGTTAATTAACAGTGTCAAAAGCTGCAGAGAGGGAGGGGGGGTTGGGGTAGCAGTTAGGATAAAGAAAAGCTACTTAGCTGTGGCAGTTTAGAGATAATTAGTAACATCAGAGAGAACAGTTAGTTTCAAGTCAAATGTTGAAGTTGGAAGGCAGATTTCAAAAGGTTGAGGAGCGACTGAGAGGAGAAATGGAGATAACTAGCATGGATGGCTTTCTTACAGAGGTTAACCAAAAGGAAAAGAGCCATATCTCTGCTTAGAAAATATGAGCAAAATAAGGAAAATTGCTAAATTAGCTACCATAGTTAGTGAATTCAGTACATTGACTAGTGTTTACAGGTGGTTGCTAAGTTATTTTTCAGTTGTGTGACCCCATTTGGAGTGATTTGCCATCTCCTTCTATGGCTCATTTTACATATAAGGAAACTGAGGCAGAAAGGGTTAAATGACTTGCCCAGGGTCAGTCATGCAGCCTGTAAGTGTCTGAAGCCAAACTTGAACTCAAGAAGATGAATTGTCCCTGACTTCAGGCTAGGCACTCTGTCCACTACCCCCCCAGTTGCCCTGTATCAAAAGCTAAGACCATGGGAAAGAAGCTTTGAAACATCAAACATCTATTTTGTACAATATAGGAGACAAACAGGATGACAGATGGGGGAGTATCAAATGAGGTGAGACATGGCATTATTCACAGGCAGCAGGGAAGCAATCAATAGATAAAGATTGAAGATTAGAGATTGAGTAAGAATGATAGTAGGGGCAATCTGCTGGAGAAAATGAGAAGGATTGGGATTAGGGAATTGACCTTAAAAGCACAAGAGCCGACTCTCTATACAAGGATATAATATAGGAAAAGATATAATGAAGGAAGATTTTGAGTGATGGGATGAGAAGGCAAATGGTGTGTGTGTCTATGTAGTATGAGTCAAAGTTCCTGGCTAAAAGGCTTGGATTGGAGTGGGGAGCACAAGGAGAAAGATAAAAAGGTTTGGAGCAACCACTGTGGATAGATAGTAGGATAGTGAACAATTAGGGAGAATGTTTGCCTCCTACAGTGAGGGCCTAGTTGAGTTTAAGTGATATAAATTTGTATTAGACTCACTTGGCATGGTTTTGTGATTTCCTCCTCCATTCAGTAGCATATAACTCCACAGCAAATGATATTTTTGAAATTCAGTATTATTTACTGTCTGAACCATCATTTGACATTTACTTTGTGATATCACTAAGAGGTATGTGTATGTATCTTTATGAACTTGAAGGCGACCTTGGACATCACCTGGTCCAATCCTCTCGTGTTACAAATGAGAAAATAGGCAATGTCCTCTGTATTCAAAACCAGTTACTCTGGTTTTTCCCACCTTCACCCTTTTGAACTGAACTCCATCATGGCCCCAGAAAACTTTATAAAACCTCCTCATCCTTCAAGTTTTTATCCATAACTCATCAGTACCCTCTTCTCCTCTGATTGGAGTATTGAAGAGTGGAACAAAGAACTTCTCCCAAAGTCTCCAATTGTAGAGGACTCCCAGACCAACCAGCTCTTCATTTTCCATCTGGTCTGCACCTTTGTTCTGAACTCTTATGATACCCTTGAGACAACCCACAAAAGGAAACTGAAAAGGGGTGTTTATTTCATCATACCCTTGAGCCAGTACCTTCCCCCCTTTCAGCTTCCTTTTGTAGGTTGTCTTCTATCATTGGATTTTAAGCTCCTCGTGGGCAGGGACCGTTCTTCTTTTGGTATTTATATTCCCAGGAATAAAACTATTCCCCAGTGGCTAGCTTAGTACCTGGCACTTAAGAGGTGCTTAATAAATGTTTATCGATTGACAGAGTGATGCCATATCCTATACTTTTTTAAATACACCACACTTTAGTTTGGGAATTATAGAGAGACGCCATGTATAACTGAATGTAACATTTTTGGTGAGGAATGGATAGGAGATACACCACCACAGCGTAGCAGCAAGCATCCTAGCATACCCAGGATGGCGGCTAGCACAGGTTCTTAGATCTGCTTTTCTAAAGGAAAGCAACTCAAAATGGGTTAATAATCTTACTTTAATCAAATATCTATCCTTTACTTAGTTCAGGGGAAAAAGCACGCTGAACTTCAGAGAATACAAACAAGTTGCAAGCAGAAGTCACAAGCAGACAGAGAAACAGATCAGCAGACAGGCTTCCAGCTGTCTGACCATTACATCCATACCTAGTTAGTTACCAGAGAGGGAATCACTGACATCTGGGTTTTCAAAGCCAGGGGGCTCAATGGCTGCCCAGAGTCTCATCTGGTCAAATCACATAACTCTTCTCAAAGTGAGCCCCAAAACAAAATCTCTCATCATGGTATAAATAGCCTTCTCCTGACTCAGAGAATGCAACAACCCTCTTTACCCACTGCCCAATCACAAAGTAACAAGATGTGGGCATTCCTGAAAAACAAGCTTCCTGCCATAGGCTCCATGTGACCACATTCAGCCTATTAGGAGGCAGAGTATATTTTCAAATTTGGGAAGGTTCTCAGAGTCACTTAAGCCTAACAAAGGATCAAGGGGCAGGGAAGATCTTCAGATTTCCATTCCCATAACACACAGGGATTAAATACAAAAGGAAAATAGCCATATCTGTACATAGAAAATATGAGCAAAATAAGGAAAATGGCTAAATTGATTACTGTAGTTAGCGAACACAGTATATTGACTAGTGTTTATATTAAAAAAGTGGTTGCTGTGGAGTGATTGGTCATTTGCTTCTCTAGGTCATTTTACATATGAGGACACTGAGGCAAAAAAGGATTAAGTGATTTTCCCAGGGTCACTTATGCAGCTATTAAGTGTCTTCCTGACTTCAGGCCAGGCACTCTATCCACTGTGCCACCTAGTTGACCTATATCAAAAACTAAGACCATAGAAAAGAAGCTTGAGAATATCAGACACATCTATGATTTTGTACAATAAAGATTAGCTGTAATGATGTTGACATAAGTTCCAGTGTCTGGTGGTGATGATACTACTAACATTTTATACTACTAACTACATTTTACTCCTAACTATATGTACTAACTACATTTATACTACTAATATTTATATAGTACTTACTACCTATCAAAGATTTGTTGCACTTGTCCTTCCTTTTCGAAGAGGACCATGGCATCAGGGAAATGATGACATAACTTGCGGTTGACTTTGATTTTAGTGAGGGAGGGCTGTGCAAGGACACCAGCCTCACTTTCTTCTCCAGAGCCCTCTGGATGCAGTGACCTGATAATCTCAGGATGAATGGAGATGACCCAGGATGCAAACCTATCCAACTTATTTACCTATCAGAGATAAATGGTTGGAAGAAGGCTCCACTTTATTTGTTAGGACCAAGAATCCTTTATAAAGCTCAAAAAATAGGTGCTTAACAAATATTTTTACAATGAATAAAAGGTGGTGATTTACAGTGGAGGGTGTGAATCTGGACAGGGGATTTAGTATGTGATACACATTTTTAATTAGATAAATATGTATTTGAATGTGACCATCAGATTTTCTTAATCATTAACTACATTTTGAACCTTTTATGTAGCCATCTAGAAGAAAAATTTACCTAACTACTTTGACAATTTGTCCAAGTTACAGTTATAGTTAATATTTATTGTAATTATACTGAAGATTTTAAATTACTTTCTGAAATAACTTGTACTTGTTAACTAACAAAAAACTGGTTTTTGTATTATAATTTGAAATCAGTTTCAAGTGAGCAAACATTGATTAAATAATCACTTAACCAGCATTTATTAAGCACATATGTTTGAAAGGAACAGTATCAAGTACTGTTGAGACAGAGATGGAAAATGATAGTTATATCCCACAGGGATATAAGTAGTATTTATGTCATAAACACAAATATTATAGAAGATGGAATGTGAAGCTGAAACAGGAGAAATCCAGACAAAGTACTTCAATAACATTTGAAGAGAGACCATTTTAAGCTGGGAATGGGGCTGTAAAAGGGAGGCTTCCTGGGGTGGTAAGTGCTAGAACTTGAGTTAATATAATTTCAACAGACATTAATTTTCCTTATGATATCTCTTATTTTGCTTTATTTAACTTTTCAGTAGTGTTTGTTTATAGATAATAGAGTTAGAATAGGGAGGGATATTGGAAGTAATCTCCTGATCTCTTTATTTTATATATGAGGAAATTGAAGGGAAATGGTAATGTGGTTTGCCTAGATCAAAGAGGGTGGGAAAGGATGTAATTTGAAATAATGATAGGGTTCAGAGTTTAGAGGCAAATCTTGAGGACTTTGATTAGCCTAAGGGCATTTATCTTAAAGGGAAATCACTAAAAGTTTTCTTGCAGAGAAGTTATTGTAAGACTTTCCCAGTTCTTTGCAGGGTTTTGGAGAGGGGAGAAACTGAAGGCAGAAATATCAATTAGCAAACTCTCTTGTTAATGATAAGTGACAATGCCTAAATGAAAGTAATGGCTCTATGAGTGAAAAGGAGTTACTGGGTAACCTGTGTGTTGTAAATAGACTACTTTACCAGAGTTCCTCATTCTTTGTGTCAAATATATTTACTGTGTTCATTTTTCTAGAATTTCATGTTCTTAGTAATGAAGCAGTCTCTTTAGTAAACTGATGATCATACAGGTTTTTAGTGAAAATATTTGGACTGTGTGTGTGTTTACTGAAAGTTGATACAGTTGACGTTTCTTCCATTAATGCATTTATATTGAGATGGTCCACATTCAGATTTTGGGAAAGGAGTTAATCTTTTCTTTACAAAAAAGCTCAAATAATTAAAAAATAGTATGCTTATTATCTAAATGTAATACTTTCATTAAAAATATATGTATACATGCACATATTGCATGAGGGAGGTGGGGACAGATACTTGTACTGGTAATTTGGGAATATTTTAAAATATGTATTAAACATTGCTGAGTTATATCATTAAGTTAGTATTTCTTTAAAGCTATTTTCTCAACAAAGAATTCCACTGTTAACCTTCGTATCCTTTGGTATTTAGCATTGTAGAGCAGACCTATACTCCTGCAGAATGTGTGAGTCAGGCCATAGACATCAATGAACCAATAGGGAATCTTAAGAAACTACTGGAACCAAGACTTCAGTGTTCATTGGATGCACATGAAATTTGCCTGCAAGATATTCAGGTAAAGTAAAAAAGTATAGAGTTATGTGTTTGGCAACAATTCAATTCTACCTAGAATATGTGAATGAATTTAATTTGTTCTTTATTTGTGATGAAGAGAATATGGTCTTTTTAGTTGTTTTTTCTCCTCTGATATGATTGAATTATTTAGTAAGTATAGATTTAATTCTGTCAGAGATATTATTAGCAGCTGTTTATATATTGAAAATCTTTCCCTAACAAATGACTTCTAATTTCTTACTGATTTGTGTTTTTCAAAGTGTAGAGAGACCATATAATTTAACTGAAAGGCACAATGGAAAAAATACAAGAACAAAATAAAGTTTAGAAGGGGACACAAATTAAGATAGTATTGATACTACCTTCTTAATTTAATGTTTACTTTTGAAAAATGCTATATGTGTTAGATTCACAGTTTTATAAGCAATCCTCCTCCTTTTCTTTGTTTATGGAAATATAAATATCAAGTTAATAATACAAAAATATCTTTTTTTTTTCCTAAGTGTATTGGATTAGAGTAAACAAGACCTGTATCTAATCTAGGCACTGCTAGTAGGCAGGTAACTTTCTGACTATGGAAAAGTCATATTTAATCTCTTAGTGCCCCAATTTCCTCGTCATTTGGAATTTCTTTTAACAGGATTTCACCTATAGCAGAACTATAACAAATTATCTTTGATATTCTTTCATAGTTGTGTCATTTTTAGTAAGGAAAGTATTTCTATCCTTTTTAAGCAACAACCTACATAGGGTCAAAGTTAGCTGAATGATGTTTGTTAAGGACATTTAAGCATGGTAACTAGAATTGATCACTATCATTCTGAGACTAGGTCTCACTCTATCATATAGTTTCCTGAATTTAGGAGTTTATCCTTCATGAAAAAAATCCGGGTGTAATGGAAATAGAACTGCCTTGAGAGTCAGGAAAACCTTAGTGCAAATCCTTTCTCTGACATATACTGGCTGTATGACCCAGACACGTCTTTTAAACTCTCAAAACCCAAAGCCACTCTAAGACTATAATTTGCATAACATTTATAACAAAATCATAGATCCAGACCCAAAAAAAATAAACCCAAACTCTGTCAATTTATTATTTTCATGTTCCTTTTACTTTTCCCACATTACTTAAATGTTTCCTTCATTAGCACTCCTATCTCAGTAGATCCCAAGGCAAGAAAAGGGCATTTAAAAAAAATTTGAAATAAGTCAAAATGCTTGGTTTGGTAGAAGGGACAATTCATAATTAAACTAGGTCCTTCAATTATCTGAACATAATTACTGCCCTCTTTTTTTTCTTGTTAGTATACGTAGTTATTACAAGCCTAAAGTTATTATACAAGCCTAAAGAAGACATCCTGGCTTCTCTTTTTAAAAGATGGGAACATAAGTAATCTTAAAAGACATGAAATTTACATTATGAAATTTTATTGAGAGGTATCTTGACTTCTGATCCTCCACAAAACAAGGTCTTAGTAACGTGATTTGCCTTGGTGTACAAGTTGTCCCAGTATGCTTTCAAAATCCCTTAATTCAACATTATGTAGAAAAACTAAAAGAAAGGAACTCTTAGGAAACTTTCTTACCTACAGCTGTGACTAAAACATTTAACTGATGAAGTTTGGTTTTGTTTTATTTTTAATAAGGCGACATTGGAAATTACTGCTTAAATGGGGAGACTTACAACAGGATAGTGGACTAAGATGTCATGAGAAATCCCATTTCACCTTTATCATCTCAAAAACAGCACCAAATATGCCAAATGAAACAAAAGGAAAAAAACAACAAAGTGCTTATAATAAAAATTGCCTCACAGAAAGCAAAACACATGAATAGAGAAAATAAGGAACAAAAAGATATCTCCAACATGAAAATAAATATTAAAGAGTACAAGTTACCCAGGAGAATACACTAGATAGAAACCCAGGACAGAAAAATGGGATTTGAGGGGATGTGGGAAAGGGAAGTGGGGAATAGCATCAGAAATGAAACTGGGTCTATCTATCATAAGTAATGTCAGTCTTTGTAATGAGCTCAGGAAATAATAATGGTAATAGCTAGCACTTATGGCATTGTAAGGTTTGCAGAAACACTTTAGAAATATTACTTTTGATCCTTAAAATAACTCTGTAGGTGTTATTATTATTCCTGTGTTACAATTGAGGAAACTGAGGATAAGAGAATTTAAGTGACTTGCCCAGGGTCACATAACAAATAAGTGTCTACAGCAGAATTTGAACTCAGACCTTCCTGATTCTTAAGACCAAGACTCAGTAAGTTAGCAGCAGTATGGACTAGTGGATAGAGAGCTTACCTGAACATCCAGAAGATTTGGATTAGAATTTTTACTCGTAGTGAATAGAGCACCTGCCCTGAAGTCAGGAGGAAGAAAAAGAATAAAACTGAATATCTTTGCATAATTGTAAGAGAATCTTAATAAAATGGTGGATTAGGAATAGATTTGTTCTAGTTGAAAGACTAAAGTCAAGACAAGAAAAAAATCAGATATCAAAGCAATTGGAAGAGGGGGTGGCTAGATGGCGCAGTAGATAGAGTGTGCACCCTGCAGTCAGGAGGACTTGAGTTCAAATCCAGCTTCAGACACTTAACACTTACTAGCCATGTAACCTTGGGCAAGTTACTTAACCCCAGTTTCTCTGTTTTCCCCCCTCAAAAAAACAAAAAGCAACTGGAAGAAATTTTGAAAACTCTGCAATGGGTAACAGAACTAGATAGAACTGAGAGACTCTTAAAATTATTGGTCTCTTAAAAAGAATAATAAAGAGGGGAAGAAACATAGATTTTGAGCTAGAAGACACCCTAGAGATTATCTAGTCCAGCAGTTCTCAAACATAGGCCCCCTTAACACTTTTTTTTTTTCATAAATATTTTGTTCATTTTAAACTTAAAAATGCAAAATGAGAAGAGGAAAAAAAAAGTCTACATCTACAGAAGAACTTAGGAGAAGATGCAGTATAAAACAATAAGTTTCCATTTCAAGAAAACCTATATAATAAATACTACACATTGTTTTCAAAGCTACCTGGCTTTTCTTTGCTTCCCTCTGTGTTTTCTTTTGTTTCTCCACTGTGCACTTTTTACTTTAATTTTTCCCTCCCTCCCTTTATTCTTCTAGTAATTATTCAGGACCCCCCCCCCCAAGAGCTTTTGTTTCTTTATCTATTAATATTTACCATTATAGAAATTAGAGTAGATAAAATTCTAAATATTAATTTATTTAAAATAATAATAAACTCATAGCATCTTAACACAAGTGAAATTTTTTTGAGAAATAACTTTTCCAAAATAAAAAAATTTGTGAGAAAAATAGCATAGTGTAAATGTCTTGAATATCTGCCTTATCGGAAACAGGCTTCTTGTAACTATTTCTGCATTCAGTCTGTGTTGATGAGTTGTTTTGTTTGAAGTTATGTGAAGAAAATCCAGCCTTACACAGATAAGTAGCTGGAAAAGTGAGGAATATTTTAATAGTAATAATTAATTTAAAATTAATTTTAATTTCTCAGAATTTTGCATATTTTTCTTTGATACTACACCAAAATTCAACAAGTAGTAGTTTCTTAAGTTTCTTGCAATGTGGAATCTGAAACCACATCAATGAACTTTTTGTATTCTGTTATCTATTGGTCTATCTTGTATTTTGAATATGTCTTTTACCCATTCATGACCTTGTAACCTTACACATTAGTCATTTGACAAATACTGGTTTGGTGAGTTATCCAAATCTTCAAAATCTTGTCACATTTCATAATATAGTATCCAAAAAAATCATATTAATAGTATTATCGTCTGTCCCATCAGAAAAATCTTTAAATAAGGAAAAATTGTCAAACTCAAGATGGTAGATATTATCCAAAGTTCTGATTTTTGCTTTAAAATAATCTAATTTTGTCATTGGCAACAAATACTGTCAGTTGTTTCCCTTGCCATAAAAGACTCCCTTTGTTCACTTTTGAGAAAATATCTTCTAAATAGCCAAGTCTGAATAAATGTAGTTTGTCATTTTTTTCCAAGTAAAAATGGTGGGAAAATGGTGACTAGTTCAACTCTCAACTCAAATGGTCTCACAAGTGCTTTTCCTCAAGACTGCCATTGTTTTAAGCTTGCAACTGCTGTAAGTGTTTTATGTGTATTTCTTATTTCATCACACAAAATATTAAAAAGACATGCTCAAGAGTCAACATTTAATAAAATTAACAATTTTTATTGCTTCATCAGGGACATTAAGTGAAACTGGCTTTTTTTTTTAATTGTAAGTGCATGGTAGTAAAGAATACAATGATTTCTAGTACAGTTTGGTTCTGCTGCCTTCATTTATGTAAAAGTGTCAGCAGTTTTACCCACCACTGTTTTTCTATCATCAGTACAAATAAAAGTCAACATAGTTATTCAAGATAAACCATGAGATTCAAAAAAGTTATTCAGCACCTTAAATATCCATGTTCCTTCCCCCCTCTACCCCACCACCTTTTGTTTGCTGCCAAGTATCAAGTATTTATATAAAAGAAGGTCTTCTATGATTAATTAGTGCCGAGACTGGAGGAATACAAACAAATCACCAAGTCCAGCAATTAGTCCATTTGTAAGTATAATTTTGCAGATGAAATTATTAGTCTTCATGTTTGTAGCTGGTCTTGTAGCCTCTGGAAATTTCCACTGTACCCTTGTGAGAGAATGAGTGTGAGGAAGGCAAATAATATATTAGTATAATTATGAAAATAGTTTTGATCTCACAGTTCCTTGAAGTTTTTTAGGAACCTCCCAGGTGTTACCAGATCTCACTTTAAGAACCTTTATTTTAATACTCTCTTTTTTAAAATGAAGAACCTGAGTCTTTGAGATAAGAAGTCATTTGTCTAAGGTCACACAGCTGGTAACTAGTAAAGTGGGGATTCAAATCTAGATTGTCTGGCTTCCAGTCATGCTCTTACATCATACCATGCCATATGTCAGGAGGTTGTGCAGGAATAAATCTTTGAGTTATTGCCAGCAGGGTCCAGAATGCTAATTGACAAGAATCCACAGTATACCAGCAGAATTGAATCCTAAATTCATAAATAAAATCCTAAATTATTCCATACATACTGTTGTCAAAGTTGGAAATTTCACTGATGAAGAAGAAGGGTCCAAACATTTGCTGGGAATGAGATAAAAACTGAGTTGATTTAATTAGAATTTTGAGCATAACTCTTCAAGACAAAACATGTTTTGAAAACCAAATAAGATTATTTTAGACATTGCTATAAAATAAGCAAAGTATGGCTAGTACTGTTATTAAGCAAATCAACCACAAAACTGAGCACTTTACAACAATGAATGTAAATGCTGATTCAAATTATATTTTGCTTTGAATAGAAAGGCCATTGTTTCTTTGATATATACTCACTTTACTAGATGCATATTAATTTGATGATTTTGCAAGAGAATCTTCAAGGACACAATAACTGTGGCTCCTTTGACAGATACTTCAGATTCCCACATTGAAGGGGAATGGAAAGAGAAAAAATAGTGAGGTGGAAGGATATTTACATAGGTGAGAGGTATACTGCGAGCCATAGGTTTCACAGATGAAGATCAAGCAGATCTGGAGATGAAAGGGAAAGGATGACATGAACATTCCTAACCTAGTACTCCTATTTGAGACTAGAAAGGAATGTAAGTCAAAAACTATTTATGCATAAGTGCATTGACAAAGATGAAATTTGATACTAATGAAATAAGACCAGTTCTCCATATTGATAAACTGTTATAAGGCATAGCTGTGAAAAAACAACTCAACATTCTAACCTTGAGTGTAAACAGATAGAAATCTTCTATTAAACCAAAAAGAGTTACAAAATGCATTAAAAAACAAAACAAAACATACAGTATATTTCCTGCTGGAAACAACAGAGCTATTAGGATACGTACAGATTCAGCATGAGACATTGCATGAGATACATGAGAGTGTATCTCAGCCAATTCTAACAAATTCAGGAGTTGTAGTCATGATAGTGGATTAAGTTGAATTCATAGTAATAAACATTAATAGACAAACAGGGAAAGCATATCTTTAAAAAATACTAATATTATTAAATGTATACACATCAAGTTCCATGGTAACTATTTAAAATAAAAATTAGCTGAAATGTAAAAAGGCCAGTAAAGCAATAGTAGGAAGTAACAGTTTGACAAATCAAACCAAAAATTTAAAAAGCTACAGAATGTTGAAAAACTGATATTGGAAACTTTCAATATGGATATTAGGCTATGTGCATGCATATTATTCACATTGTTAGAGAAATTTTAATTATATGTTTTGTAGACCTTTACCCAATAAAATAGTTGTGACATCATAAAATATAAAAGGATGCAGATCTAAAGAGATGCTAAAAAAAAAATAACTTGGTTCATAATTGGTCATAGACCAAGACATAGAGACAATTTTTAAGAGTAAAGGTAATAATAATCCACATAATTTATGAGATGCTTCTAAAGCTATCATCACACAAATTCATATCCCTAACAATTATATTAATGAAAGGGGTATTGAGTCTTACTTGTCTTTTTTTTAAATTAAAAAAATTAATAAACTTAAACCAAGGAAAAAACAAGAATATAAATATTAACCATTAAATAATCATACGTTGATTTAAAAAATAAAGACCAGTGAAGTTACAAAAATTTACTAACTTCAGATTTTTTTAAATGTGAGAGCAAAACTACCAAAATGCAAAGGGAAAAAGGTATCAAAATCAATGGAAAGAAAATGGAATAAATTAATAAATTATTATTTTTATTTGTGTTAACAAAATGAAAAATTGAATGAAATCCCTATAGAAATATGTGAAAATACCCAGATTGTCAGAACAAAAAAAAGATGACCCAAATGAAGTCATTAAAAACATTGGATTGTTTATCCCTCTTATAACCATTATCCCTCAAAACAATAGCAAAACACTAACAAAATAGTATCAGATTCATGAGGAATTTTATGAAAAATTAAAGAAGAAAGTTTCATATCCTATACAGAAGTTAAAAGTATATATGTATATGTATTTAAAGTAGAGAAATATGTCATTCTGCATATTTCTGTAAGACAGATGTGGTTTTAATAACTAAATCATGGAAGGGCAAGGTAGAGATAGAGAACCAGTGACCAGTATCAGTAATGAACATTGATAACAGAAATGATAAATAAAAAACTGTAGTATATCCTAGAAATTATTCATTATAATCATGTTGGATTTTTAGAAGAACAAGATTAGGATACTTAATCATATCAGTAATTAAAAAATCATTGAAGCTAAATGGCTACTTTAATAGAAGCATAGCAAGTATTTTTGTTTTTTAAAGACAACACTTAAAAGCAAGGAATAGGAGGGTTTTTCCTTTTAGTTTATTTGAACCTAAAAATCAAAATGCTAGTTATAGCAGTAAGACAAGTAAAATAAAATATCTTTGTGGACAAAATATGACTTTTCTAGAAAATCCCAAGAAGTCAACTACAAAAAATTAGTGACAAATAATTTCAGAAAAATAAGTGTACCAAAACAATCTGTTTTACTGTGTATCATGAAACCAAAGAAATTGATAGCAGGCAATAAATAGCCATGCATGCCATTTAAAATTATGACAACTTATTTTGGAACTAGTCAAATGAAACTCACATGGAACTCTTATGAATACTAAACAGTTTTTATGGGAATGAACTAAGTAATTGGAGAGGTATTCAGTTTTCTTGGTTGGGTTAGGCTAGTGAAGATGATAATACTACTCTAGTATATCTATTGATACCCTCACAATACAATCATAGAACTAAATAAAATAACAATATTTATTGAAAACAGTATTATTAGAAACATTGGTTAGGTTTGAATAGTAGATCCCAGATTGGATTATAATTCAATAATTTACCAAAATTATCTGGCTCATCATGGTGGTGAATTCATTAGAGAACCATGTGCATACAGTAATAATCTAATGTTCAGTAAATCCAAGAACACAGTCACTGGGAAGTTCTTCACCTAAGTCTTTTGAGAAAATGATGACAATTTTGTGAAAAATCTCGGTATGGACTTGCATATTACACCATATATCACAAATTTTAAATGATTAGTGATCTAAACACATCATTGATGACAGTTCAGCAGTCTGGCATTGGGTCAGGAATATAGCATACACTAGGGTGGGGAACCCACAGCCTCAAAGCCACATATGGCCTTCTAGGTCCTTGGGTGCAGCTTTTTGACTGAGTCCAAGTTTTACAGAAGAAATCCTTTTATGAAGGAGATTTTCTCTGTTAAGTTTGAATTCAGTCAGAGAGCCACATTTGAGGACCTAGAAGCTTTGTATGGCCTTGAGGCTGCAGGTTTCCCACTCCTGGTTTGATTTGTCAAATTGTTACTTCCTACTATTGCTTTACTGGCCTTTTTACATTTGGGGTAATTCTTTCTTTAAATAGTTACTATGGAACTTGATGTGTATACATTTAATAATATTAGTATTCTAAGGATATAAAAAGACTTGTCAAAAGGAAAAACAAACCATAAAAAATCATTTGAAAGGGATTCCAATCAGTAAAGGACATCCAAATTAAAACAAACCTGACATTACTTGAATACCCCTCAAATTGTTAGTAGATTGTGGAGCTTTGGAAATACTGGCATGCTTAATAGACTTCAGTGAAGTTCTGAATTGCTTTGGTTTCTTTGAAAAGCATTATGGAACATCACTCTTTATAAGAGTAAAAAAATAGAAATACCATACCTCATAATTAGGTTAAATTATGGTTATGTGAATGTAATGAAATTATTAACCTTAAGAGTTGCACAGAATAACCAAATCTCAGAATTGAAAGGGAACTCAGAGATCACTTACTCTAACTCAGACCTAAATAAGAACCTACTCTGTAATCAATCAACAGCTGGTAATCCAGCTCAGCGAGGAGGAACTCACTACTTCCTGAGTCAGTCTTTTTCACTTTGAGATAACACTAATTGTTGGGAATTTTTTCTGTATTCAGAATATAGCTATGTGGCAGTGGATAGGATACCTGACTTCAAGTCAGGAATACCAGAATTCAAATCCTTCCTAAGACACTAGCTGTGTAATTCTGGGCAAGTAACCGCACCAGTTTTCTCATCTGTGAAATGGGGATAATGGGGCACCTTCTCCAGTTGGTGTTCAAATGAGATGATATGTAAAACACTATGCAGTTGTTAGCTATCTTGTTACTCAAATGTATTTCTGATCTCATTGATTCTGTTCTCTCCAACAATTCATATTTTCCAACTTTTCTAACTCTTTATCTTTATTCACCCCCAAAGTTTGCAACATAAGATCAGTCTTTAGTGCTAGAGGACAGCCTTGCTTTCTTCTGATATCACAAGAATACCATTGGCATACTCTGGCTGTCCACTGGTCCTCCCTCTCATCTTCTCTTCCTCATTATTTCTTGATGATATCCTTTACTCCTGATATTTGTAGTTTCTTGTTGGTTATATGTTGTATACTGTTTATATTCACTATGTTCCTATATGTTACCTACTCTATGATACTTATCTTTTAAATTCTTCTAAGAATTAAAGTTGGATTGTTTTGGCCCACATCTTGCTGACATGAGTAACTCTGGTAAAATGTTATTAGAAAATGAAAGTTTCGGGGTGGCCAGGTGGCTCAGCGAGTAAGAGCACCGGCTCCAGTGTCGGGATGACCTGGATCAAATCTGGGCTCAGACACTCAACACCACACCCAGAAATAACTGGCCGTGTAACCTTGAGCAAGTTACTTAACCCCAATTGCTTAAAAAAAAAAAAATGAAAGTTTCTTGGGAAGCTTGAGGTCCATAAAAGAGCTTTGTAATTTCCCAAAATTGCTCTGGCTTCTTCAAACCTGTATACAATTCATGCGTTTTATCTTAATGTATTCCAGATATAGATACTGGTGAACATGTTCTATTTTTTCCCCAGATAAACATTAATGCTATCAAAGGTGATAACTAATTATCACATGAAATAATATTCCTTCAATATGGACACCCCATTGCTTAGACTAATGCAGTCCACAAGTCTCTTAGGGATCAGGGATTACTGTTGTACATCATCATCTCCCAGACCAGTTGTCTTTGAACCTTTTATCACTGCTTTTGGAATCAGACATTCAGTTAGCTCTGAATATATCCAACTTCATTGCAGTTTATTTGATATCTAAATTTCTTCTACAACATTTAAGCAATTTATAGGAAGAAATGAAAGTGTTGGTGAATTAAGAACATAGTACAAAAAAAGTAAACATGTACACTACAATGATACAGGTAGATTCAGGAAACATTTTGCAACAGTAAAACTCATGTCAAATACTTAGGAACTATTTTGTTATTACCCTGTTAAATAACGATAATGTTTACAGCTTTCATTTACTTACCAATCATTAAATAACAGAATCTAAGCTTACATCTAGAATCCTTTACAATCTTTTTGTGTTGTTCTAGATTTCCTCACGTGTATATGCTTTGTGTTCCTATTCATATATTTTCATCTTTATACAAAATTTGTTAGTGGAAAAAGCAGATATTGGTCAGTAACTTGTAAAAGATATCTTTGTCTAATTCCTATAGACAACTAGATTTTCTAATCTGAGGAATGTCTTCCAACAGATAAACTTTCCCATTTTAGTACGGTTTTTTGGTTTGTTTCATCAGACTTTTTTTTAAAAGATGATAAATAAGGACTATTTCCTTGAAATACTTGTGAGCACAGAATGTGTTCTGGTAATGATAATATACTGAATTTTATTTTTATTCTTTTAAATGGTAAAATGTCCTCTTCCACCCTCTCACCTCCCCCCCCCCCCAACTCTCCCCTGCAAAAAAAAGAAACAACCCAAATGCTACTTTGTTGCTAGGAAACTGGGGGCATATCAGATAGGAACATAAGGTATATGACAGTGAGAAAGCCTTGAACTAGAAGTAAGAGAACTTGGTTTCTAACTGACTTCATTTAACTGACTGTGATCTTTTATTTAACTGTGATCATGGGCTAGGCACTACTTCTCTCGATCTCACTTCAATTTCCTTATCTCTATAAAAAGAAAGGCTTGTATTACACAGATATCCAAGGCAGCTTCCTTTATGTAGAATTCTGTTTCTATGATTCCCTATTAAAATCTGACATAATTAACATGGGTACTCATGTAATTCTGAATACCTCTGATATTTTATCTTGAAATTTGCACAAAACCTCTGAGCAATAAGCAACATAATAAAGTTCCAAGAATAAGATGACACATGCAGAGTTCAGAATTAAGTCACTTTTTCTCTAAGTGACCAGTTTGTTTTATTCCAATATAACAAACACTTACTACGTACTCACTGTCTTCAACGTATTATAATAAGTGCTAGGGACACAAAGATACAAGAAGCAAGAGAAGCATGAGAAGGTAAACAGGGAAAAGAAATCATAAGGAACTTATCAAAGTTGAACTACATGGAAAAATGATAATTGTAACTGATGAAACTTTTCTCAGTATGAAAATAGTTGAAGGGAATAGAAATATATATATACATACATATACATATATGTTTACAGGTATACATAGATAGAGGGCACAAGACCAATTTAATAGGAAGGGATGATACTTAAAAGGTAAAATTAAGAGGTAAGAGAGGAATATAATGAGAGTATATGGGGAGAGACAGAACGAGGTAAACTATCTCATATGGAAGAGGCAAGGGAAAATGGTTACAATGGAGGGGAAGAATAGGAAGGCAAAAGGGAATGGGTCAACCTTATTTTCATTGAATTTGGCTTGGGGAGGGAATGAAATATACACTAAATAGGGTATCTCACCGTACAGGAGAGTAGGGGGGAAGGGGATTGGAGAGGGGATAACAGAAGGGAGGGCAGGCTGGGGGGAGGGAAGTTGCAAGCACCCACTTCTGAAAAGGGACAGGATCAAAGTAGAGAATAGAGCAAGTGGGAGGTGAGATAGGTGGGAGGGAAATAAAGTCAGTCTTTCTCAATATATCTACTATGCTAATGTTTTACGTTAGCTACACATGTACAACCTATACTGAACTGCTTATCTTACCAGTAAGGGTGGGTGACAAGGGAGGAAGGGAATTAATCTGGAATTCAAAGTTTTAGAATCAAATGTTTGAAAAAAATATATATATATACTATTATTAATACTGTTTTACATGTAATTGGGAAATATTATATACAGGCACTGGGGCATGGAGATCCACCATCCCCTACTGGAAAAATCAGAGGGGGTGTGGGAGAAGATTTGGGAAAGAGCAGATTTGAGGAGGGGCTCTGTGGGACTGCTATTTTTGGGCAGTGGGTAGGGGAAAAACGGGGAGAAATTTGTAACTCAAAATGTGGTGGAAATGAATGATGTAAATCAAAAGTTAATAAAGCATTTGAAAAATAAAAAAAAGAAATGAAATGTTTGACAAGATAAGGGGGAGATAGATTATGGAGGACTAGGCAGACTGAGGATGTTGTGGGCTTTGTTTTGAAAAGAGATTGGATACTTTAAAGTATGAAACTACTATCTATGATCATGCCTCTGCATTAAGAATTTTTAAAAAATAAGATTAACTCAACTTCTTTTGTTTTTGTATCATTTTTGTTTCTTGTTCTCTCCTTCAACACTGTCATCAATCTGGTCCAAGCCCTCATCACCTCAGAACTGGACTTTTGCAATAACTTGCTTGTTGGTCTAGCTGCTACAAGTTTCTCCCCACTCTAGTCCGTCCTCTGCTCTGCTATCAGAGTCATCTTCATAAAGGACATATTTGACCATGCCAGCCTTTTATTCAGGCAGCTCTATTAGCTCTTATTATCTCTGGGATCAAATATAAAATTCTCTGTTTGGCATTTTAAAGCCCTTCATAACCCAGCCCCTCCTCTTACCTCTCTTTTACCTTACTCGAACCTATTATTCTCCAGTTCAGTGACATTGCCCTCTTTGCTCTTCCTCCCATAGAACACTCCATCTCCTGACCCTAGGCAATTTTTCTGCTTGGAATTTTCTCCCTCATCTCTGTCTATTGGCTTCCCTGACTTCATCCTAAAATCTGGCCTTCTTGTTTGGGGAAGGGAATAGGCATTTATGTAGCACCCACTCTGTGGCAAGTACTGTGCTCAGTGCTTTTACAAATACTATTCCATTTGATCTTCACAACAACCCTATGAGATAGCTGCTGTTATTCCCATTTTATAATTGACTAAACTGAGGCAAACAGAGATTAAGTGACTTGCCCAGGATCATGCAACTAGTAAGTGTCTAAGGCTTAATTTGAAGTCAGGTCTTCTTGACTCCAAACCCAGTGCCTATCCATTGTGTTACCATCTCTCTACATAGTTGGTTGTACGTTTGTACATGTTTGTTTGCATGTTGTCTCCCTTATTCAACTGTGAGCTCCTTGAGAGCAAGGACTTTTGGGGGTAGGGCTGGGGAATGTTACTCCCTGGTGCTTGGCTTAGACCTTGGGTACATAGTAAGTGCTTAATCAATCCTTATTGACTGATATTTCACAGTCATTGCTACATTTAGTATCCCCTCCTCTTGCCCAGGAATTTACCTAACCCTTTATGGCACAAAAAATAACAGTTCCCACATGTGCCAACAGATACAACTTTAGTTTTTTATAGTCCTCACTACTGAAAGGGGAAAAGGGGCATGTTTTATCTGTTCTGTAGGACCATGATTAGTCTATTCCAATTAGAGTTTAGGATTATTTTTTTTATGTATATGGGAAATAGCTCAAAGAAAGGAGAAAGTACGATAAGCAAGACCAATTTAGAGGCTATTTCAGTAGTTCTTGTAAGGTGAAGGACATTTCAACTAGGGTAGTGACTTAGTGAATTGAGAGAAGGGAGTGGATGCCAAAAATGGCAAGAGAAAATCAACGAGACTTATTAGCTGCTTAGATAGATGTAGTATTGAGGAGAGCAGATAGTCTATGACTTCAACATATATAAGTATATTTGCAGAATGGGAAGACTTAAAGGTAAAAATAATGCATTCTACATTATTGTTCTAGAGTTTGAGAGACCTATGGGATATTCAAGATTGACTGGGTCAAATAAAGTTTGGTTGATTTGTTTGTTTTTTTAATGGGAGCTACCAGGACATATTTGTAGTCAGTGGGAAAGCCAGTATAGAGAAGAGGGGAAGTCAATATAATATGTGATGATTGTTTGTAGCACCAGTGCAATATTTACAGCACTGAAGAGGACTATAAATATGCCGGCATAGTTCTGAATCACAAAATAAAATAGATTTGTCATATAGAAGACAGAAACAAAATATTTATTCAGACATCAGAAAACCAGATTCCAACACCAGAAAGTCAAATCCATCATAGTAACAAACAAATTAATATACTATAGCACAGCAGGGAGCCACACCATCCTTTGGCCTTCCCACAAACATTCACCACAAGCCTAGCTGTCTCCTTGGGTGCATCCTCTCCTCCCTCCATCTCTAACTGCTCTGACTCCCAGGTTCTTATGGGCTTTTCTTCATCCTTCAGCAAACTCCTCCCACCACAGGCTTCATGTGATTACATTCAGCCTGTTAGGGGGCAGGAAAGATCTTCAAATTCCCATTATCATTACATTGTTATGTTGGAACACAGTACAACCACAGCATTACCTTCGCTCCCAGTAAGGTGATGAATACTGCTCAATAACATGAAAGCAGAATTTGGTGATGTCTGAAAATACTGATCTACATTAGATTTCATGAAAGAAAAATGTTATTTCCAAAATTGTACTCTTACAAAATCTAAATTATTTGTTAATTAATTGCTACTAATGTTTGAAGTGATCCATAAAAACCTATTCTCACAGAATTAAAAGGGTTATCAGAGACCAGCTAGACCAACCGTTGCCTGAAAAAGAACCCCCTTTTACACTATACCTGACAAATGGTCATCTAACTTTTAGGAAAAAGGACCTACTACAGAAGTCCATTCTACTTTTAGATAGCTCTTTGTTATTAGGAAGCTTTTTGTTATTTTGTGTTGAAATCTGCTTCTTTGCAACTTCTTCCCATTGCTCCTAATTCTACTTCCTGGGGCTTATGAGAATAAGCATAATTCTTCTAAGTAAAAATCTTCATAATACTCCAGTCAGTCATCATGTTCTTCCTAAATCTCCTCTTCAAACCAAATATTCCCGATTCTTTCACCTGTTACTCTTACAGCATGATCTCAAGGCTTTCATCATCCTTGTTGTCTTGCTCTGAACTTTAGTTCATTGATGTCCTTCTAAACGATGTGGATCCAAGATCTGAATAAAATATCATATATTTGAACTGCTTAGGGGCAAGACTTACTTTAGGATTATCACTTTCCTCATTTGGTATACCATGTCTTTCTTATTTTTGCCTAATATTGTGTTGATTTTTTGGCTAGTATCGTGCTGTTGAACTTGTACATACTAATGCTAAGTACTGCTTAAAACTTTTGCATTTATAGTCAGATAGGCAACATGATGCAGTTGAAAAGGATGCTGGATATGGAGTCAGAGGACTGATTCAGATCTCAGCTATGCCACTTGCTAACAATGTGACTTTGAGCAAGCCATTTAACATCTCTGTGCCTCAGTCTCATAAAATTGCCTAAAATTTTCATAAAAGTTCCCTGTAAAATTAGAGAGTTGGAACAGATGAACCTTGATGTCCTTTCCAGCTCTAAATCTTTAAAAATATGATCATTTGATCTTACTAGAGCAGAGTACAATCCTGTTATACTCTGTAATATTGTCTTCAGTTCTGAGTGTCCTATTGGAAATGTCTAACCTACCTAAAGGAGCACTTAAGTGAGAGGGGGAAGGAAAACCACATGATAGATGTCTTTTGGCCACCTTAGAGAGAGCTTAATGACACAGTGAGTAGTGCTGGAGCTGGAGTCAGGAATACTTAACTTCATATTTACCCTCAGACCCTTAACTTGCTAAGTGACCCTGCAGCAAGTCACTTAACAGCTCTGTGTGCTTCAGTTTCCTCAACTGTAAAATGGTGATAATAGTACCTGTGGACAAGTTACTTAATCTCTTTCTGCCTCCATTTCCTCAGCTCTAAAATGGGGGAAATAATAGCTTCTATCTCACAGAATTGTGCGGAGTAAATGAGATATTTGTAAAGCACTTAGCATGGGAATATGGAATAGAGAATATGGTAGGTCCTTAAATAAATACTTAATCCTATTCACCTCCCACACCCTTAAGTATTTGAAGGTTTTTCATCTAAAGGAGAGGGAAAACCTTTCCTCTCTTCATCAGAAGGGCAGAACTGAAAACAGGATGTGGAAGTTAAAGAGACAAATTTAAGTGTGAGATAAGAAAAAAACTCAGTAATGATTAGAGCCACCTCATAGTAGAATGGCTCCCGAGGTGCACCTCTTTAGAAGGTGCATGATATTCACCTTTCACTGTGACAAATCTGGATATTGAGTGTGTTATAGAAGAGATTCATGTTCAGGTTTGATGTGGACTAGGTGGCCTCTTTGGTCCCTTCCAACTTTGAGATTCTCTGAGCTCTGTTAGATTTGACCCAGTGTTCTAACCTGTCAAGATCTTTTTGGTTACTTACTCTATAATCTGATGTATTAGCTATTCTGCCCAGCCTTGTGTCAGATACATATCAGATAAGCATGTCATGTATGCCTTTATTCAAGTCATTATCAGAAATTTTAAGCAGCACAGGGGTAAAGAAAGATCCCTTAAACATTCCAGGTTGATATTAAATGATTAATAAATATTCAGTATCCATCCATTCAGTCTGTTCTAAATCAGCGAGCTGTTCAACCTCATTATACTTCTTTTGACCCTCCACGTATTCCACAGTTCAACCAAATTGACCTTGTACTTCTGTTCCTTATATACAGCATTTCATTTCACATCTCTATGCCTTAGCACTGGGTAGGCCACATAGCTCTAGCCCCCACCCCCTCATTCCTAGAATGTGCTTCTTCCTCACCTCTGCATCTTGGAATCCTTATTTCCTTCAAGACTCATTTTATGTGCCACCTGTATGAGACTTTTCCTAGTCACCCTTCTCCCCAGAGTTACTTTGTACCTGTTTTGCATATGTCCAATGTGTACAAGTCATCTCTCCTTTTAGGTTGCAAATTCCTTGAGAAGATGGAGTATTTCACTTTTTGTCTTGGTGTCTCCACTGTCTACCATATGACTGGAATATACTAAATGGATACGTAACATTCTTCTTGGTTGGTTGGTTGGTTGATTGATTATGCTATCTAACCTACATCTCTGTCTTGTACACATGGCTCATGTGAGAAACTTTATGAAATGCTTTGCTGACATCTAGGGAAATTATATCTATGATATTACCCTGATATGCCCATCTACTAATTTCCTAAAAAGGATATTCTGGCAGGTCCAGTTTTTAATGATGGCATAGACTGTTCAACATTTCCTTTTATTAAATGTTCTCTAACATTATTTTTGTTAATTCTAGAATTTTGCCAGGAATTTAAATCTAATTTAATGGTGTATAGTTTATAGACTCTACTTTTACTAATATACAGTTACCACAGATGCATTCTGTGCTCTTTTTTGAAAATTAGAACAGTATTTTGGTCTTCTCCAATCCTGTGGCATTTGACCCATTCTCTATGATTTTTATTTCATCTAGGCCTGATGAATTGAATTAATTGAGAGCAGCCACAAGTACCCTTAACATTTCTTTACCTATCTCGGGTTTCAATTTCCTATTAGCGAAAGAGTGCAGCATTTGGTATCAGACAACCTAGATTCAAACCCTACCTTTGCTAGTTACTATTGCTATCCATAGATTGTAAAGAAATTGCCCAAGGACACCAAGTCAGTGACTGAAACTGGACTAGATCCCAGGTGTCTTTATCTCCAGTCTAGTGTTTTCTACTTTTTTCCATACTGCATCTTTGACATCGGTCTTAAAGAATTATAACTTTTTTGAAAAAAATCTCTTCAGTCAAGCATAAATTTAAGTACCTGTTGTGCATTCCATTGTTCAGGGGACAAAATGGCAAAAAGGAAATACTTCTTGTCCTTTAGTAGCTGACATTTTATTGGAGAAAACAACATATACCTATGTAAGCATGTATTTTAAAAAAATACAAGGTAATAGGGGTGTTAATAGTCAGTCAACAAGCATTTACTAAGTACTTATTTTGTACCGGGGACTGTCATGTTATTGGAATATAAGATCTTCCCCATCTCACGTGGAGTTCATTAATCAAAGCTTACTTAGAAGAGTCTTGCTTATGAGAAGACTTTCACACCTTTTGCTAATTTCTAATTAGGCACTGAGTCAGCCTGAGTTGTGATGTCTTCTGGCTCTGAGAAGTGTATATATGCTCTGAGTTGGTATTTTGCTTTGGGAGCTCTCTTATCAGAAGGATCTTGTGATTCCCTCATCAAGATTCTAAGTGGCTGTATGTTTAGAGCTCCCTGACTGCTCAGATGTAAAGGCTTTCTCAATCCAGGGATGTATGTAAAGTGTATAGTTGTTTCAGGCAGTCAGAGCCCTCTGTTGGTCTTTATTTCTCTTCTTCTATTTTCTCTGTTTACATTTTCTCTGAGGTTCAGGGTGCTGACTTTTCCCCAAACTAGTGAACATAATTAAAAAATATTGTTGGCCCTTTAAAGAGCTATCTTTCCTAGTAAAGCATATCTGAGAACCTGTGCTAGTAGCTATCCTGTGGTTGCTGCTGCAAGGACTACAGTGCTGGGTATACAAAGAAAGGCCAAAGACAGTCCTTACTCTTATGAAGTTCAGTCTAATGGAGGAGACAACATGCAAAGCACTATGTAGAAACAATCCATATACAAAAGACATTGTAGATAATATGCAGAGGGAAGGCGCTAGCATTAAATGGGATCAGGAAAAGCTTCCCCAAGAAAGTGAGATTTTAGCTGGCACTTGAAGGAAGTTAGGAGATAGTAATAAGGAGGGAGAGTATTCCAAGGCATAGAGGTAGCTAGTCTGAAGGTGAAGCAGATGTAGATTGGTTGGTAAATGTTTAACAACCTGTTCTTTGGTGGGGGGAATAAAGTGCACATCACATTTTTAAAAATTTGATCTGCATGATTAACATTTCCTCCATAACTTTTAAGCCTAGATAACAAAACAATATATCAAGCACTGATTTATAATATTTCCCATTTAATAATTAGCCTGCCAGTACGAGCTAGCTCTGGGACACCACTAAGATGGAGCTTTTTGTGAAAGGAAAAGCAAGGAGGCCAATATCATGGGATCTCAGAGTACATACATGGGGTAAAGTGTAAGGAGAATGGAAAGGTAGGAGAGGATTAGGTTGTGACAGGCTTTCAGTACCAGACAGATGACTGTATGTCCAATCATGAAGGTGATAAAGAGTCATTGGACCTGATTGAATAGAGGGGGGTGGCATAGTTAGACCTGTGCTTTTGGATGATCAGTTTGACATGAAGACCAGCCTGAGGTGGCAGTGTCAGGAGAGAAGAGAGCATGTGTGAAAGGTGTTACCAAGGTAAAATAGATGTTGGGAACAGTTGGATATGGGAGGGTGAGAGAGAGTGAGGAGTCAAGGATGACATCCAGGTTGACAACTGCTGTTATTGGAAGGAGGGTGGTACCCTCAACAAACATAGGGATGTTCAGAAATAGAGAGGATTTAGGGGGAAGATGGTGAGTTTGGTTTCGGATATATTGAGTTTGAGGTGTCTACTGGACATCCAATTAGAGATATCTATTAGATAGTTGGATATGCAAGACTAGAAGTTAGGGCTGGATAAGTAGATTTGAGGATCATTAGCATAGAGACAATAATTGAACTTGTGAGCTGATGAGATCCCCAAATGAAATAGTATAGAGGGAGAGAAGATGACCCAGTATGAGCCCTGAGATATCCTCTTTTAGCAGGCGTGACCTAAAGAAAGATCCAGCAAAGGAGACGGAGAAAGAACAGAGGTAGGAGAACCAAGAGAGCAGTGTCATGAAAATCTAGAGGAAAGAGGGTGATCATCTGTCAAAGGCTGCAAGAAGGATGAGAACTGAAAAAAAGACTATTAGTGTTGGCAATTAAGAGGTCTTTGGTAATTTGGGGGAGAGCAGTTTTATTTGACAGAATTGGAATCCAGAGTATAGAGAGTTAAGAGAATAAGAGGATAGATGGAAGCAAAAAATTTAGAATGTCCTCTCACAGAAGTTAGCCACAAAAGAGATCTTAGGTATGGGACAGTAGCTAATGAAGAAGGGACAGATCAAGTGAGGTTTTTTGAGTGTGGGGAAGATATGGACATATTTACAGGTAGTAAAGAAACAGCCAAGTGATCAAGGAGGTATTGAAAATAATTAAGAACAGAAATCTTAGAACAGACAGTTTACTAGAGAAGACAGGATGGAATGGGATCAGTTGTTCATATAGAATGGTTTCCTTGGCAAGAAGGGCCACCTCTTTTTTTTTTTTCCTGATTGTGTTTCCACAATTGTCGTGATTTGTCACGATCCTATGATTTCTAGCTGAGTCTTACTTCTCCCAGGCCTGCTGTGTGCATTTCTGGACACATCCCACATGTTCACATAAAGGAGAAGTCGAGCCAGTGAAAATGGAGAAAGGCACAGCTTTATTGGCAGGATAGGCATGTGGTTACTTCTCTCCCTCCATCCTCCCTAGCCCCCTCGTGCTTCAGCCCTTAAATCTCCCAAAGTACACTTGCAGAGTTTGTGGACAGCTCGTGAGGGAAGGTAGGAGGACCAATCAGAGAACAAGCAGACTGTGTCCAAAATAGCTTGCATACTCCTGCGCACTTACCCTTTGACCCCAAGATAAACGTCAGGGTAACGGGGTATTTGCATGACAGCACACAATCTGGATGCCTCAGCACTTCCTAGAGGTCAGGGCTCCCTGACCTCAGATAAGATAAGCACATACCACGTAGTGCCCTGTTACCAGACCTGAACTCAGAGAAGCTGCCTGAGACCTTTGGGGGGGCCACAGATCCGAACACACAATATTTGAATTATTTCTTCTTGGCTGCTTGTAATATTTTCTCTTTGATCTGGGAACTCCAGAACCTGGCTATAACATTCTCAGGAGTTTTCTTTTTGGGATCTTTTTCAAGAGATGATCAGTGAATTCTTTCAATTTCTGTTTTGCCATCTGGTTCTAAAATATCAGGGCAGTTTTCCTTGAGATTTTCTTGAAGGATGATTTCTAGGTTCTTTTTTTGTTCATGGCTTTCAAGTAGTCCAATAATTTTTAAATTCTCTCTCCTGGATCTGTTTTCCAGGTCAGTGGTTTTTAAATGAGATATTTCACATTGCCTTCTATTTTTTTATTTGTTTGAATCTGTTTAATAGTATCTTGATTTTTCATAAAGTCATTAGCTTCCATTTGCTCCAATCTAATTCTGAAGGAATGATTCTTTTCAGTGAGCTTTTGAAATTCTTTTTCCAACTGGCAAATTTGGCTTTTTAAGGCATTCTTCTCCTCATTGGCTTTTTGTGCCTCTTTTGCCATTTGAGTTAGTCTGTTTTTTAAGGTGTTATTTTCTTCAGTCAGGTTGTTGACTTGCTTTTCATTATTTTCTTGCAACATTCTCATTTCTCTTCCCAATTTTCCTCCACTTCTCTTACTTGATTTTCAGAATCCGTCTTGAGCTCCTCCGTGGCCTGTAACTAGTTCATACTTTTCTTGGAAGCTTTTGGTGAAGGAGTTCTGACTTCATTGTGTTTGTGAAGGAGTTCTGACTTCATTGTCTCCCTCCTTTTCCATGCTTTGATCCTTTTTGTCCCCAAAAAAGGAATCTAAATTTTTATTGCTGTGCTTCCTTTGCTTCCTTTGTTTGCTCATGTTGCCACTCAGTTATTTGACTTTTGAGCTTTTTGCCACAGTAGAACTCTGCTTCCAGAGAAGAGAGCTTTGTCTCAAATTGCTTGGGTTTTTGCAGCTGCTGGAGCTATTAGTTGGACGTCCTCTCTACAGACACCACAAGCTCTGCCTCACTGGTCACACACACCAGGGCCACCACCCTAGACAGCGATCCAGATCCAAGCAGGTTAAAGCAAGAGCAATTACCCTCTGAATGATTGCTTGGTCCCCCTACAATCTGCAAGCCAGAAGCTCTGAAGCAGCCATGTGGAGGCAGCCACACCTCATCCACCTCTCACCCTGGGGCCAGAGCCAGACTGCTCCCCACCCCCACCAGTTCTAACAGAGTTCCACACTGAACTTTTACTTTGTCTGTGGAATTTATGGGTTGATAATTCTGGAAACTGCCACTGCTGCTGGTGATCCACTCTCCCAAAGTCCACTCCAGCCTCTGCTATTTGGGGCTGCCCTGGGGCTAAAACTGTGGGCTCATGTGGAGCTGGGCTCAGCTCCCAGCACACTGCCATGGAGCCTTCCTGTAGGCCTGCCGGGCTGCCTTTAGTGGGAGGTTTCTTTCTGTTACTTTGTGGGTTCTTTACCTCTAAAATTTGTTTAGAGTCATATTTTATAGGTATTTGATGTGGTTATGGGGGGAGCTCACACTGTTTCTATGCCACCTTCTTGGCTACACCCCCTCAGGTCACCTCTTTTTGTGAGACAGGTAAAGGAAGACATTGTGACAGCACCTGAATGATATGAGTTGTGGAGAAGGGTAAAAGAAGGTCTTGGTAAATGGCCTCAATGTTTTTTAAGTAAGATTTGAAGATCTCAGCTAGAGAGAATGGGAGGAGGGGCTTCCACTGGAAGTTTGAGGAGGGATACAAAGGTTTGGAAAAGACACCATGGTGAGTAGCACCTAGGAAGACCAGGAAAGACTCTTCTAGAAAATCAGTTTAACAGCTCTATGGAGGATGGATTAAAGTGGGATGAGACTAGGCAAGAAACTTAATTTAGGAGCTCTAGCAAGGAGTTCAGAAAGATACAAAAAAGAAGGGAAATTTGGCTATTGGATAAATTAATATACTTTTACATTGCTATATACACTTTTGAAACTTAACAAGTTCAAGTTTCATATGCAATCCTTTTTTTGATTTTTTTTTTTTAGAGGGGGGAAGGTAGGGCAATTGGGGTAAAGTGACTTGCCCAAGGTCACAAGGCTAGCTTTTTGTGTTTAGTGTCTGAGGCCGGATTTGAACTCAGGTCCTCCTGACTCCAGGGCTGGTGCTCTATTCACTGCACCACCTAGCCACCCCATATGCAGTCTTCTGTTTGGGCATTTCTGTAGATAGTTCACTTCATAGTGGGGGGAAAAAATTAAGGCAGTTGCCAAAATCCAAATAAGGGGAACTGAACTAATATGGTAGTTATATGCACAGAGAAAACAGGCTTGATACATGGGAGATAAAAATGACAATGATTTAAATACAGAGTATGAATCAAGAATAATGAGGAGGCTGCAAATATGAGTGACTTGGAGAAGGCTATTTACCATATCAGAAATATGAAAGTTCAGAGGAGAGGGGAATTGGGGAGGAGAGGGGGGAATAATGAATTTTAGGCCTACTGAATCTGAGATGCATACAGTTCAAAATCTGAAAACTAGGGAGAGAGATTAGGATTGAATGTATACTCATGCAAATTATCTACTTAGAGATGATAATTAATTAGGTCACCAAGGGAGAGAATTATAAAGGGAATAGAAGAATAAAGTATTATGAAGGAGAGGGCAATTTCAGATGAATCAAGTATTAAAAGAAGAATGAGCATTGAGTGGAGACTATTTACATTTGGCAACTAAGGAACTAAATTTGAAGAGAGGAGTTATTGAGCGATGAAATTAGAGTCTAGATCAGGGGTGGGGAATCTGTGACCTCAAGGCTACTTGTGGCCCTCTAGGTCCTCAAGTGCAGCCCTTTGACTGAGTACAAGTTTTACTGAACAAATCAAGGATTTTGGCCTCTAGGCAGCAGGTACCCCACTCCTGAACTTGACTGCAAATGGTAGAAGAGAGGAAAGGAAGTAGAAGCAATATGTGTAGACATCTTTTTTTATCAGATCAACTGAAAAGGAAGACAGATAAAGAATGATAACTTGAGATTCTAGTGAGGATTTTTTAAGGATAGAGGAAACTTGCGTGTTCATAGGCAACAGAAAATAAACTAGTAGATGGGATGAGTTTGATCTTTCAGCATGGTGCCATGGAAAGAGCATTGGATTTGTAGTCACAGAAACTGAGTTTGAATTCTGAATCTGCTACTTAACATCTCTCTGGGCTTCTCTTAGATCCCTTACAGCTCAAAATCTGTGATCATAACATTTATGATCCTTTAATCTTAATATTTACTCCAGCAGTTAAAATATTTTTAGTTTTGCATAAAAATTGAATATTGTCACATTTAGCTAGGTAACCTTTAAGCCATAATTTTGATGTATTAGATGCTTCAGTTACTCATGGTTGTTGTGTTCACGTTTCTTTATAGTAAACTGATTTATTTTAAAGATCAAGAAAAATTATAACATTTACTTATTTTATTCTTATATCAAGCTGGATCCAGACCGAAGTTTATTTGACCAAGGAGTAAAGACTGATGGAACTGTTCAACTTAGTGTACAAGTCATCTCTTATCAAGGTTAGTATTCTTAAAACTATTTTCAACTAGAAAAATTTATTAAATAACTATAATGTGTCAGGCATAGTCCTAACTGTTAAATACTGTTTTAACTGTATTACTTGGCTATTTAGTAATTGTTTTACAAATTAGAAGTTGTCACTGTAAGTACTTAGTGTTTTCATAGAATATGAGCTTATGTTTTAGTTTTAATAATTTATACTCACCTGAATTTTGCATATGTCTGGGAAACTTTTTTTAAAAATTCTTGGGAGGATTTATTTTTAGGTGATCATCATTAGGTGAACATCAGTGATGTTCCTAAAATGCAGATTTGACAATGTCACTTCTCAATAAATTATAAGACTCCCTTTCACCTCTAAGATTAACTATAAAGTTCTGTTTGGTTAAAGCCCTTCCTGACCTGCCTGCCCCCTTTCCAAGTCTTTTATATCTTATACTCTTCTCCCCTGCTACATACTCTTCCACACAATTACATTGTCCTCCTTGCTGTTCTTCAAATGAGGAACTCCATCTCTCAATTTTGGTAATTTTCACTGGATGCCCCCTATACCTAGAATCCTTTTCCTCGTCATTTCTGCCTCCTAACCTCCCTACTTTCCTTTGAGTGCCAACTAAATTCCCTTTTACAGGCAGCTTTCCTTATCTGCCTTAATTCCAGTCCCATCCCTCTGTTGATTATTTCAAATTTATCCTGTCTACTGCTTGACTATGCATATTTGCTTCCATATTGTCTCTTCCATTGGACTGCAAGCTCCTTAAGAGCAGGGACTGTCTTTTGTCTTTCTATGTATCCCCAGTGCTTTTCAATTCCTGACATATAGTGTGTACTTAATATTTTTCAATGGAATGATTGCATATTAGCTAAGGAAGGTATAAGTGTTCTTAATCTGAATTACATTAAGTAATTTAGTTATTATTTTAGATGAACAGAATTCAAAAATTATGTCACAAACTGAGACTTGGTTAATAAATACTAAACAATTGGTCATTATTTCTGTCTTGCATGACAATTTTCTGAAAAATAGAGATGCTCAGTAATTCAATCAGAAGACTAAGAACCATTGAAGGCTTGATTGAATGGGATTTGAATATGTTCTAGGAAGTCATAACTTTAAAATATTGCTATCTCAAATCTCTTTATCTTAGGTATTGCTGAGAAACAGACTTGGGGTCTTTATAAGTTACGTAAATGAATTTTAAAGAATTAATTGGGCAGCAAAGTTTTAACTACTTTCAAGACTGATTTTCATTATTAATTCAACGTGAGTTTGTTTTTCTTACCAAAAAGTTTGCTATATTATATTTTGATTGAAAACTGCCAACAGATACCAGATTAGGAAATAGCTGCTAAATAATGCACTATAATTTTTAGGAACTATCAAACAGGTTAAATGACTTGCCCAGGGTTACACATCTATCTAATTAGACTCTGAGGCTGGATTTGAACTCAAGACTTCCTCACGCTAGATCCAGAGCTCTATCCACTGCTCCACTAGTTGCCTTTAGCTGGAAATGGGACCACAGGAGGTAGAGGGATTTTCTAGGCTGAAAAGTCTGCTGGGGCATGGAGGATCAAGAATACATGCAGATAGTTTTGAAAAGACTCACAAACTATTGGTAACGTTATGAAAAGTTTATCCAAATCATTAAGAATAACGTATTAATTTAAACAACATTTAAAGTTTTATCTGTACACCCATGAAATTGGAAAAGATGATTAAAAGATGGAAGAGTCCATTTAAAAGAACTTGTAGAAGACAAGTATACTGTTGGTGGAGCTGTGAATTGGTCCAGCTATTCTGGAAAATAATTACCAAGGTGTTTACACTATTTGACCCAGAAACCTTACTTTGAGGTATATGCGCCAAGAGGTCCAGGACAAAGACCACCAATATCACCAGAATGTAATTAGTACTTTTTGTGGTACCAAAAAACATACTAGAAGCAAAGTATTTATTTGTATGCACACATATGCCCTTACTTAGAGTGGCTAATTTAGTTGCTACTTCCTAACTGCCCAGGCCTCTATCTTCGCTCTGGGGGGATGTCTCCCCCATCTTCAAAAACCCTCACTTGCTCTGTCCCTCCCTGCCAGCTGTTGTCCTATCTCTCTTCCCTCTTTCATGGCTAAACTCCTTAAGAAGGCCATCTACAATCTGTGCCTTCTCTCTGTCTTCTTAACTTTACCAGCTTAGCCTTTAGCTTGACTCCTAACCTCATCATTCAACTGAAACTATCTCTCCAGAGTTACAAATGATCATTTAATTGCCAAGTGTAATAATAACCTTTTTCTTAATCCTTATCCTTGACCTCTCTGCAGCCTTTGAGACTATGCTTTGAGACTCTGCTCTTCATTGCTTCCCCCCCCCCTTTTTCTGTCCTGCTTCTCCTCCCACCTATCTGTTCCTCCTCAGTTTCCTTTGTGTAATCTTCATCTGAGTCATATCTACTAACCATAGGTGGCCCCTTAAAGGCTCTCCTTGGACCTTCACTTTTGCCTCTGTGCTAACAATCCTTAAACTTTTAGGGGTCAGGACACCTGTACAATTACTTTAAAAAATTAGTCAAGTCAAAGGAGCATTTGTTTATATGGATTTTAGCATTTGATTTTTACCGTATTAGAAGTTAAAACATTTTAGTATTATAGAAATAAATTTTACCGTGAGGTACCCCATAAAAGGGTCTCAGGGATCCCTAGTGGTTCCTGGATCACTGCTCTACATTAATTTACTTATCTCAACAGCTCCCATGGATTTAGTTATTATCTCTATGCATATGATTCTCAGATCTATTTATCCAGCCTTAACTTCTCTTGACCTCCAGTCCTACAGATTGAACTACTTTAAAGACCAACAAACTTAAAATCAACATGCCCTAGACTGAACTCATCTTTTTCTTAAAACTCTCCTCTCTTCTTAACTTCCCTATTTCTGTGGAAGTTAGTACCTGGTTTGTACGTAGTGTTTTGCATGTTTTCTCCTTATTATACTGTCACTTCATTGTAAGTAAGGACTATTAGTTGCCTTTATTTGTATCCTCAGCCCCTTTCACAATGCCTGGCAATACTGGGTCTTTATTATGTGCTTGTTAACTTGGACTTGGGGGTTCTAATCAAGACTGCCTTCTTTAGGCAGCAAACTATGTTCTCAGTCTTTCTTTTTTTTTTTCTTTTATATCACCAGAATGTACGTCAGAGCCTGAGAGGTGACTATTTTAAATAGGGGCAGCATCTGAGATAATTTCAATAATAAAGCATTTTTTTAAACTACAACTTTTTGAATGTATATGTATATTTGCCCTGTGGTCTCAAAAGTGCTAAGATTGCCTAACATTTAAATTTTCATATCAATAAACAATGTTGCATATGAATCATTACCATTTCATATTATAAAGGCAAGAAGCACTATGTAATAGTGGATAGAGAATTAGCCTTGGAGTCAGGGAAACCTGGGTTGTAACCAGGGTTTTGCTGGAACAAAATCATTCTAGTTTTTGAGAATTGGTTGCTAGATTTTCAGTGTGAGCATTTACATCTTGAAAATTGGTAAAGATTAAAAATCAGGCCTTGATTATTGTTTTGTTGGTTGTCTAGACTTTAAAATGTGATGGAGAAAATATTAGTGAAATGAAGAATGTGCTAATAATGCAGATTATAAACTTAAAAGTGTTTTAGATGTTTTTGGAGATCCTGGTTCTAGCATATACTGAATGGGTGAATGCAGGCAAGTAACTTAACCTCTCAGTACCTTAGGGAGCTCTATGAAAGTATAAACTGTGGAGCAGGTGCTCTTTTGTCTTGGAAGAAACAATTTGTATCTACCTATATCCTTGAAATCATAGGTCTGGTTTAAAACAAACATGGGTTATTGTTGATAACTTTTATGTGTCAAGAGTAGTTTGGATATGTTGCTACAAAACATTATAATAGCAATTTGCTATATGATATTCGTAAGAATTTGAAATAAACTGAGTCTTATTTTAATAACTTACTGCTTTCTTTCAAGTTAAAAATGATTTTCCATTCTTTTTTTAGGGATAGAGCCCAAGTTAAATATCCTTGAAATTGTTAAACCTGCAGAAACTGTTGAAGTTGTTATTGACCCAGATGCCCACCATGCTGAAGCTGAAGCACATCTTGTGGAGGAAGCTCAAGTAATAACCCTTGATGGCACTAAACATATTGCAACAATTTCAGATGAAACTTCAGAACAAGTGACAAGATGGGCTGCTGCACTTGAAGGTTATAGGAAAGAACAAGAACGTCTCGGAATACCCTATGGTAAAACTTATATATTAAAACATATTGATGAACTCTTTCTTAAAAAGTTTTATTTGGAAAGTATATATTTGTTTAAAAGCTACCAAAAGGTAGATATGTTTATGTTAGAGTTGTTTTCAGAGATGTATATTTTTTTTAATTTTAATAAGTGGCATGTGTAGCATCAGCATGATATTCACAGCAGTCTTTTGTATCCATTACATAGGCTAGTGGCAGTTTAGGGGTAACTGGTGTCAACATAACTGTACAACAGTATAACAGGGATAACACAAAATAAGTACATAAAACATTATCTTAGGGTAGGAGTTGAGCACATCATCCCCCCTCAAACAATTGGGGCCCCAAATCTTGGGATAAGGTGTGAAGGTATCTTCTTCCATAGCTACTTCCTGCTGAAATTGGACTTAGAGCTGTCCCTTTCCCAAGAGGTCCTTTTCAAGAGGTCAGTTCTTTAGTGGCATCTGAACCTTGGTTGATACCAAATCTACAGGAAACAAATCTAGCAAACAAGTTTAACAGGCAAAAAGCCAAAAAGAAACAAGGAGATAATAACCAGAAGCAGGGTAGATATAGGGTCAGCTGTGCTTCTAGAGTCCATGAACCCATTATCATAGCTTTATTGTTTACTTTTTTCTAATTTGCAGTTTTGTGGTCATCATTCTGGCTAGAGGTATACTTTTCTTTAATCTGATCTAGGGCCTGGCCAATTTCCTCTTCTCCCTGCAGGTGTGACAAACTTGAATACAATGTTTCAGGAGGATCTGTAGAGACAGTTCTTACTCCCCTATTCAGTCTAATATTAAGCCCCTTTTCTCAGTACATTTTCTATAGTTCATTAGTTGGAATACCATTCTTCCAAAATCTACCCCTGTTCTTAATATAGCAGCAAACAAATCTTTCCTTGTTAACCTATTCTGATGTCAAATCTGCTGGCTGTTTATTCTTCTTTCTCAAGGAAACTTATCTTTTCCTGATTCCCTTAAGTCTCTTAACTGTGAAATCTTATCCAGCAGCTCCAAAAGAGAGTGCCCTTTCTCCCCAATTGGTAGAGTCAGAATTAGGTGCTTATAAGTAAGAAGAGCCATCTTCAATATATTTCTATGAGAAACTGCTAAGGGGATACCATGATAAGCCTTGGCATTTCCCATCATTATTGCTATCTTCATTGCCTCCTCCTTTAACTTTCTCATGCAGTCCCTAAGCAAATACCAGGGTTAGTCTCCACTAGGCCACATAGTCAGTAGGATACTGCCTGCTGCATTCATTTGCAACTAAAGCTAACAAATTAATAGCATTGTTACCTCTCTGCATACAGTAATCCCTGAAAGCCTGCTGTATAAAAGGATTCTAATACCTATAAATTTCAAGCAATCTACAGGTACCTGTTGATACTTCTCCAGCACTTTCATCACTGATTCTCACCATCCAAGACACTAACAATTCTCCCATCATTTGGGTGAATCGACTAAATATATAGGTGACCTCCTGCCGAGTAAAATCCTCGATTATGCCCCCAATAATTGTGAATACTTTGCAGTTCTTCTTTTGACAACTGTTTGTTCATATTCTCTGACTATTTATCTGTTGGGATTTTTCTGTCAGTTGTTTGCTGATTTTCCCAGCAGTTTTTATCAAATAGGAGAATTTTCCCTAAGTAACATGAGTTTTGCCCTTTATCAGATAATTGCATTATTGAAATCTGGTTTTTTTCTGAATCTTTCTTGTCTGATCTATTCCATTGATCTATTTCTCTATTCTTTAATTACCAGATGATTTTGATGACTATTATTTTCTAATGTAGTTGAGGTCTGGAACTACTATTCTCCCTTCATCTTTCTTTTTATCTTTTCCCTTGAAATTCTAGATCTTTTGTTTTACCAAATAAAATTTTTAATTTTTTATCAAGCTCCATAAAGTATCCCCTTGTAATTTGATAGATATAGCATTAAAGGTGTAAATTAACTTTGGTAGTATTATGATTTTTATTATATTAATATGCCTTACCATAAGCACTAAATATTCCTTCTATTTTTTAAGTTATTAATTTTTTTAAGGAGCACTCTATAATTGAATTTAAACAAGTCTTTTGTGTGCTTTAGGATATTGATCCCCAGATATTCGATGTATTTTGTAGTTATTTGGAATGAGATTTCCTTATTATTGCTTTTTTGTTTCTTGGTATATAGAAATGTTTATTTTTTAAAGTTTAATTTAAATTTTTTTGTTACATTTCAAATTCCAAACTGTCTCCTTCTCTCCCACCCCACATTAGAGAAGGTCACCATTTGAAACAAATACATATGTGAAGCCTTATTATGCATACAGTATGTTACCGTATACAACATTTTCCTGATTCTGTTCATTTCACTCTTCATTATTTCATGCAAATCTTTCCATGTTTTCCTAAAATCAATCTTTTCATCATTTCTTATAGCATAGTAGTATTCCATCACAATCATATACTACAACTGTTTAGCCATTCCTCAGTTGATAGGCATCTCTCCATATCCAGTTCTTTGTCACCACAAAGAGAGCTACTATAAATATTTTAGAACACACAAGTTCTTTTCCTTTTTCCCTAATCACCTTGGGAAATAAACCTAATAATGGTATTATTGAGTCATAACTCTTTAGACGTAATTCCAGATTGCTCCCCACAATGGTTGGATCAGTTCACAGTTCCACCAACAATGTATTAGTGTCCCAATTTTTCCACATATGCTTCTTTTCATTTTTATATATTTTGTATTATTTATGGAAATGCTGTTTATTTTTCTTTGAGGTATTTTACCTCTTTTTCTAATTTTTTATTCTTGTTGTTTTGTTTGACTAATTCTTGGTTCCTCATACAGTTATTTGTTTCCATTTGGTTGATTCTAGTTTTTAGCAAATCATTTTCCTTGGTTAATTTTTGGAGCTCCTTTTCCATATCATACACTTTTCTTTTTTGAGAGATGTTTTCCTCATTATAATGTTTTTCTAATTCTGCTATTTTGGTTTTGAGAGAATTATTCATTTTGTCGTCTCTCTCTCTCAGTTTTCAAAGTTCCTTTTGATTTCATCTAGGAGAACCTTCTGTGCTTGGGACCCATTTCCTATTGATGTTTCAACTGTGGGTGTGGAGTCCACATTGTCTCCCTCTGACTCTGGTTCCTCCCTCTGAGGATAGTAGGACTCCAGAGTCTTTGTCTTTGTAGTCAGCTTTCTACCCATTTTGTGGCAGGGCCCTAGCCACGCCCTTCCTCTAGGGATCCCAAGCCTTTACTGTAGAGGGTTTTGCCTTGGGGCAAGAGTTACTGTGTTTTCAGGGTCAGAGGGGGGGTTTGGAGCAAGTGAGGTTCACTCTGTCATCCTGGTCTTTGGAGGTCCTGAAAGGGGCTTTTTTTTTTTTTTTAATTTCTGGGGTATGAAGTGGTAGCCCCAGGAGTGTTTGCTGTCCAGGACAGGGGCCCTTGTATTTGCTTCTTACCTTGCTCTTTCCAGTCCCAGCCCTTTGGTGATAGGCCTGGTAGTGGCCCTTGTGGTTAGTGTGAAGACTTGCCCTCTGAGTTTATCAGGCCCCTTCCGGGGCTGCCTCTGTGTCTGCTGGCCGCGCCTTCCGGGCCTGCCTCTGCATCTCAATGCTGTTTATTTTTGAGGATGCATTTTGTAGTCTGAAATTTTTGCTGAAGCCATTAATTTTATCATTTAGTGTCTTTGCTGATTCCCTGGGGTTTTCCGACTTAAATCATCATATTATCAGCAAAAAAGGATAGTTTCATGTCATCTTTACCTATCTTTATGCCTTTAATTATTTCCTTTTGTCTTATTGCCTTTACTAGTATTTTCAGGACTATATCAAATAATAGTAGAGAGAATGGACATCCTTGCTTGACTCCTTTACTTCCTGAAAGATGTTCTGGTGTATCCAAACTGCACAAGATGCTTGCTTTTGGTTTTAGGTAGACACATTTTATGATATTAAAAAAAAGTTCTCTCTGCCTGGAGCACCAACGCAATATCCACAGCACCAATGGCAACTGTAAATATGCCGGCATAGTTCTCAATTGCAAAATATAAGACTCTTCATATAGAAGACAGAAGCAAAAACATTTATCCGGACACCAGATAACGAAATCCCAACACCAGGAAACCGAATCCATCATAGCAATATAGAAGTTAATACACCATAACACAGCAGAGAGCTACACCATCCTTTAGCCTTCCCACAGACCAACACTCACAAGTCTAGCTGTCTACCTGGGTGCATCCTCTCCTCCCTCTAGCTCTAACTTCAGTGACTTCTAAGACTACAGAGGTCACCTTTCTTTTATTGCTAGACCTTGATTTGACTCTTGCTCACTCACTCTGCCCTGTTTCCTCTATTCTATTCCCCCCACAGAAGAAGCATTCACTAGTAGGCAAAGTGTCCTCAGGTTCTGTCTATACGGCCCTGTGTCCCCCTCGTCACTGTTAACCTCTACCAGATTTCTGCCTTCACTTCCATCTCTTGGTGTATGTTTAGAAGGATATCTCTTACTGCTCTTCCTGTTGCTACACTGTTGCCATCTTCAGTTATTCATTCCTCCTACATTTCTATTGTTTGGGGTTTTCAGGAAGCAAAAATTTTATTCATATTATCATGTTCTTTCGAAAAATGTTTCAAATTCTTTATTGTTGAATGTCCATCTTTTTCCTGTATAGTTAACATATATTTTGGGGGTAGGTCATGCTGGACTCCATCCTGAGCCCCAGTGTTCTTTGGAACACAGTATACCATCCCTCCTTTCTCTAGTGGTTACAAAAGAGTTTTGCACTATTCAAATGTTCTTTCCTTTGTAGTTGAAGAATTTTCTCCTGATGGCTTGCAGAACCTGTTTATGAATTGATTTACCTTATTTTGGGTTAAGTTTAAATTTAACCCATTGTGTCTTGGGAGTTTTCAGCCTTGGGTCTTTTTTTCTGGAGATAATCTGAATTCATTCAATTGGAATTTCATTTTCTGTGTTTAGAAGTTCTGGTTAGTTCTCTTCTCTTCTATTATTTCCTTCATTATGGTGTGACTGTTTTTTGACCTTTTGTGTTCTTGGAGATTTACAATCCTTAAGCTGTCTCATCTTTGAAATCCATATATTTTGCTTGCGTAGTGAACATATTTTATTTAAATGGTTTGGGGTTTTTTGCTTTTCTTCTAGGTTTTACTTCACTTCTCCATATTTACATTCCCAATCTATTGTTCTCTCTTTGTTTCTTTGGTGAGACTTGCCATTGCAGATTCCAGTTTTTCTATTTTGCTTATTATTTTTGTTATTCAGGATATTTATTTTGCTCTTATAATTCTCATTTCTCTTTTAATACACTCAAAACAGTATGCTGTGGTTCCATGTTCTCAAATCCCACAGGGTCCTGTGCTAGATAATTTTTCTTCATACTGAAGTATTTATTCATCAATTCCTGAACTCATTTACTTGATCTGGCAGCCATATTTCCTTCTATTATTACTGTTTTTCCTGTGGGATTATACATTTATATTCTAGGTTTTTGAGATTTCTTTCTCCTGAAATCTTTGGTACTTTTATTCTTTTTCCCTACTTCTTTTTTTCATTACTCACTTCTTAACTCTCCCTCCCCTTGTGGTTTCCTTGGGAGCTCAACCTCAAAGCATCTCAGAAATGACCCCAGCTGCATGCTGTGCTCTTTCCTTCAGGGTTGGTGGAATGCTGCACAACTCCCCACACATACTGTGTCTTGTTTTAGTTCCCTCTCTTCTTTAGTTCCCTCTCTTCCTTAGTTCTCTGCCTCAGCACCAGCAGTTCAGAGCCTGCATTCCCCTTACTGGCAGTTCAGAACTTTGTAGCACCAGTACTTCTGGGTTTCAGTCCCCATCAGGGTTTTGTCCCTTAAGGGCCATGGCCAAACTGGCTATCAAAGCCCATGCAAACTTCTCCAGCCTGGAGCCCAGATATCTGTGGCACTTGAAAGAAGAAAGGGAGAACAGGTTACAGAGATGGGTACTGATGTGTAACCCTGTGTCATGTCATTGGATATGCTACTACATCCCCATTGCCAATAGCATGAAAAGTGGGGGATTGTTGAGTGAGCTCAGGGGCAGTAAGTGTCAGTTCTTGGGCTTTTGTTTTGGGTCTTTTTTTTTCTTTTACCTTCTTTTGGATCTGGGGGTCCTAGACCATGGAAACAGTTGAAGTTGTTTTGTCTTTGCCACAGAATTTCTGTTTTGGGGAGATCAGAGAAGTGGTGAGGATTGGAGAAAATATCTAATGTGGTGTTTTCTGTGCTTTCATTTTTAAAAATAATTTTTTAAATTCGTTACTACATTTGAGAAAATGGAGGAAGTGGGGAGAGGGGCAGGATAGAGCTAAATGAACTCTAATGCTTTTTTTTTTTTTCAGTTTTTTTCCCAACAAGCTTATATGTCCATCTTCCTGGCCTTCTTTAATAGAACCTTTCCATTTCCCTTTCTAAAGCAAGACCAGCTTTCCTCTTTCCACTGTTATTACCCTGCTATCTAGTTCATTCAGAAACTGTTCATTTTGAGGGCTGCTAGCAGTACATCTCTAGTTCCCTATCTCTTCTTCTCTACTCACTTGAACAACTTTTCTACTACCATAAGAGCTATTTACAAATCCTACAATACCACACTCCTCTTTTTCCCCAGTAGTTTCTTTAGAACATAGAATCTTTTGTTTATCTTTTGTATCTTCAGTATTTTACACATAAGCATGTTTTAAATGTTGAATTATTTTATTGAATTGTTTGTATGTCTGATATTTTTCTTAACTCTTTAAGTAAAGCCTTATATGAGGGTTGAATAGATGTGAAATGAGGGTTCACTTATAAGTGTTTACATTTAAGAAATTTTAATGTTTCAACAGCCGAAATGGTTTCTGACGATTTAAATGCAGGTTTTTTTTAAAAAGAAAGCTTTACATTGTTACATTTTAGACAAGGTAACTCACATAGTTGCCCAGTAGTTTGATTTTACTTCTAGATGTCATCTTCTGTGCATATACACTAAGTCTGGGAAGAAATGAATGTCACTTAAAATGTGTCTCAAAAGAGAAGAAAAGTTAGATGTAATCAACAAAGAATTATTAATTCCTGCTACTTGCTAGGCACCATTTTCGGCTCTGGTAAAACAAATACAAAGAATGAAACAAACCCCATTCTCATGAGGTTACATTTTTGTGGGGGAGAAAACAAGTAAGTATCGTGTGTGTGTGTGTGTGTGTGTGTGTGTGTGTGTGTGTGTGTGTATCATAAACAAAGTGAATACATATAAAGTAATCTAAAGTTATCAAATACAAGATAATTTAGGAGAAAAGGCATTCATTTGGGGGATGAGGAAGGGCTTTGTGCAAATGATGTTACTTGAGTTGCATCTTGAAGGAACTCTGAAGCAGATGTGAGAAAGAAATACATTATGTGAATGTGGGGTGACCAGTGTAAAAGCATGGGCATGAGAGCTAAACCTTCAGTGTATGAGAAACAAAGAAAAGGCCAGTTTGGCTAGATTGCAGAGTATAGGGCAGGGTAAAATAGCCCCTGAAGATGGAAAAATATATTGGAGCCAGGTTGTGAAGGGTTTTAAAGGCTAAACAGAATAATTTTTATTATATTAATAGGAAGCTGTTATAATTGATTGGTAGGAACATCACATAGATATATTTTTAAGGGAAATTATTTTGACTGTGATATGTTAGATAGACTGTAGAGAATTGAGGCAGGTAAACCAAGTAGGAAGCTATTATAGTAAATAGTCAAGAGGTGATCAAGGCTTGAACTAAAGTGGTAACTGTGTGAATGGAGGGAAAGGGTCATATATGAGAGATGCTGTGAAGGTAGAAATGGGAAAATTTGACAACTGATTAGATATATGGGGCAATAGAATGTGAGGGATTAGGGGTAATGCCAAGGTTACACACTGGTAAATTGGAAAGATGGTAGTTCCTTAAGACAGAAATAAGGGAGGATTTGGCTGGGGGCAATGAGGGGGGGAGCGGTATAATGGTAATGTAAGTGGGAAGCTCTTTCTCATCCATTAGTAGGCCCATGTGATATGCTTAAGTGACATGGAAGCCTAAGACTCATGGGTTTGAGTCACAGAAAGCCTGTGGTGGGATGAGCTTGCTGAACAGGTAGAGTAGGAAGGGTGGAGAAGAGCTGAGAGGAAGTTGGTCAGAGCAGTTGGAACTGATGGAGAGAAAGCAGGCAACTAGCTGTGAATATTCATTTGTGGCAAGGCCAAAGCAGGAGGAAGGTTTGGGGATGGCACATTTTTATCGTGTATAGATTTCTTTGTTGCTGTGATGGATTTGGCTGTCTAGTGTTGGAATTCAGCTTTCTGGTGTTTGGATAAATGTTTCAGTTCTGTCTTCCATGTGGAGAGTCTGTTATATTTTGCAGTTCAGAATTACACAGGCATATTCATATCTGCCATGGGTGCTGTGAATATCACATTGGTGCTACATTTGGCAACAAGGATGGGATTGCGAAATATCAGACCTCTCTTTGGAGGCAGATGGACTTTAGAGAGAGAAGTAGATATCCCAGAATGGGAGGATTTATCTTATTCCTCCTAGCAAGAGAAAGGGCTAAAGGCACAGGGCTCTGTGAAAACTGGGAATCACGGCTATGGAAGGGAGAACCTAGAGATTTGGAAAGATGTTTGCAAGAAATACCAATAGAACCATGGGAAGGAACTGGCTGGGAGGTGGGGGGTGGGGTGTAGGAGATAACAGGTTATTGCCTTATGTAAAAGCAGAGACAAGCTACTGTAAGAGAAAGCTCAGATGGAAAGGAAGTTGGTTGGTTTTCATGGAAATCTTTCTCTGGCACAGTGTTTGGTTTCTCCTTTAATAGAGCAAGCTGGAGGGGGGTCTCAGGTCATAGAAGAAAAAGCTACTGTTGATTTAGCTAAGAGGAAGCCAAAAAACTAACAAAAGAATCAGTGATGAAGGGGCTAGAGAAGTATCTATAGATAATGCAGATTGCTTGAAATTTATAGGTATTAGTCAGAATCCTTTTATACAACAAGCTTTTAGGGATTACCATATGCAAGGAAGTAACAATACCTAATCTATTAGCTTTAGCTGTAGATGAATGCAGCAGGCAGTAGCCTACACTCTGTGTGACCTAATGGAGATAGACCCTGCTATTTGCATAGAGACTATATGAGAAAGTTAAAGGAAGAGGAAATTAAGACTGCAGTTATGATGGGACATTGAAAGTTATCCCAGTACCCCTTTAGCAGTTTTTCATAGAAATATCATAGTGAATATGAATCTTCCTGCTTATAAGCACCTAATTCTAACTCTACTAATCAGGGAGATAGGGCTGGATGAGAATTCACAGTTAAGTGAAAAAAGGGAAAACGATAAATTTCCTCAAGAAAGAAGAGTAAATTGCCAGCAGATTAAAAGTCAGAAGAAATTGACAAGAAAAGAATAGATAGTATTCCAACTAATGAATATATAAAATGTACTGAGAAGAGGGAGTTAATATTAGACTGAATAGGGAAGTAAGAATTGCCCCCTACAGATCCTCCTCAATCCTTGTATCCAAGTGTGTCACACTTTCAGGGAGAATAGGAAATTGGCCAAGCCCCAGCTCAGATTAAAGAAATATATAGACAGGATTATAGAACCCATATCAATTTGACCATATATTAGAAAAATAGGTCGAATACTGTAACTAGGGCATTAATTAAACTGGAGCAGAGACCTCCCTTATTTATGGAAACCCTGATAAGTTTAAACATGGAATTCCAATCGCCATCACAGAACTGGGAGGAGCTGAAATATCAGCCAGACTAGTCAAATTAATGATGAAAATTGAACAATTACCTAAGAAAGGATATACTGTGGTAATTGTACCAATTCCTGAATACATCATTGGAATAGATATATTGACAGGCATGACTCTAAATTTACCTGAAGGGAGATACCAATTTGCATTAAGGAAGACAGGAATTAATAGTTTTAGTGGGTAAAATAAAAATGGACCCAATCACTTCTTAACCTTCTGAAGTAATTACTTTAAAGCAGTATTGTGTGCCAGGTGGGCAAGATGAACTTACCAATACTGTAAAGGAATATGTTGAAGCAGGAGTGTTACTGCCTACAGCCACTCAATGGAATGATCCTGTCTAGCCAGTACAAAAGTCAGGTGGACATGGAGAATGACAGTGAATTATAGACACTTGAACAAGGTAACTCCCCCCTTGTATGCTGCTGTTCCAGATAACGTTATGTTAATAGAAAGGATTCAGAAATATGATGGGACTTGGTATGAAGTTACTGATTTAGTCAATGCTTTCTTTACCATCCCAATAGTTGTAAACAATGTACCCAAATTTGCTTTCACTTGGCAAGGCAGACAATATGCTTTTACTTGCTTGCCACAAGGCTGTCTGCATAACTCCACTATTTGTCATAGGATTGTGACTGAACATTTGGATGAATTAGAGTTACCTGGTGTGCAGCTTACCGACTACATAGATGATATTATGGCACAGGGAAAAAATGTAAAAGAAGTGAAGAAGACTTTGATGCTTTTATTTGAGCATATGAAAAGAAAAGGATGGGAAATTAACCCTTCAAAGATTCAAGGCCCAGATCAAACCTTAAAATTTTGGGGTATACAGTGGAATAAGGGGCTGCAAGAGATTCTCCTGCAAGCCAGACAAAAATATTCAAGATACTCCTATCCCTACCAATAAGAAAAAGGCCCAAAAGTTTATAAGATTAGGATTATTTGGATATTGGAGGCACCACATTCTGCATCTGGGACTGATTTTGAAACCCCATGTAGTTACTAGGAAGAAATATGAATTTGATTAGGACATGAGCAGAGGAAAGCTTTTGAAGAAGCCAAGGCTGCTCTACAGTTGGCCCTAGATTTGGCTGGTGGAATTAAAAGTGACTATACATGATGAATATGCAAACTGGAATTTATGGCAAAAAAAAAAACAAAGCTGAAATATACCCTTACAATTTTGGTCTAAGAAAATCCCTTCATCTGGAATTCAATATACCTCTTTTGAAAAGTAATTGTTAGCTACATATTGGGCTTTGGTAGAGACTGAACAACTGATCCTAGGCCATGCATTAATATTAAGACCTGGAATCCTGATTATGACCGGAGTAGTGAGCACCCCAGCTTCTCACAGAATTGGACATGCACAAGAGGCTAGCATAATTAAATGGAAATGGTATATTAAGAATAGAGCTAAAAGTGGCAAAAGTGGAGTTTCTGCTCTACATGAATCTATAGCAAACATCGATACTGAGCAAAATGATACATTCCCCCAAACCAAAGCAACAGTTGATATGGTCCTTCCTAAATGAAATGAGGGATATGATTGATAAACTGAAGAACAAAAGAAACATGCATGGTTTACTGATGGGACCACAAAATATTTGGGCCATAAAAGACATTGGAAAGTAGTAGCTTATAACCCATGTACTAGGCAGACATTGGAAAATGCTGGGACAGGAGGAAGTAGTCAGTATGCTGAACTTATAGCAGTACATCAAGCCATCAAAACAGAACAAGGAGGACAGTGTCATCTATTCACTGATTCCTGGGTGGTAGCTAATTGGTTAGCTACATGGATGGCCATGTTGAAAAATCAAAATTGAAAAATTCATGGTAAATAAGTCTGGGGCAAAGAATTATGGGAAGATATATGAGACCTGTCCTTGGTTACCAATTTGTCAGTTTTTCATGTAGATACTCACGGCCCTCACCACGCCAGAACATGAGTACAATGCACATGCTGATCATGTAGCAAAGATGCTACTCAACTTATCCCTAATCTGACACCAACTGGTGATCCTAGCAAAATGGGTCCATCAAATGATCTGCCTAATTTAGGGGTCCAGGCCACACAACAGTGTGCACAAGATCAAGGTGTTAGTATCTCTCATTCATTGTTAAAACAAGTAACAAGAAAGTTATATATGTCAGTTGGGAAAGGAATGAACTGTTCCTCAGGAAGTAACTGGAGAGATAGCAAGGGGAAAAATTCCAGCCCAAATTAGGCAGATAGATTATATTGAACCCCTATCCCAAGATAAAGGATTCAAATTTATGTGTGTTTGTGTTGACACCTATTCAGGTATACTGGTGGCTTGTCCCTATAAGAATACGACCCAGAAAAACACCTGTAAAACTCTAGGTATCATAAGTCTATATTATGGAGCTCCAATGCAGAGTCAAAGTCACAATTTCACAGGTAATGAAATAAAGTGATGTTATATATTGAATAATGGGATATATCATATTCTATATTATTCACAAGCATCTGGGTTCACTGAAAGAATGAATGGATTATTGAAAAAACAGTTAAGTAAGTTAAGTTCTAATAATTTGTATCAACATTGGAAGGATAATTTGTTCACTGCTTTACATAATTTGAATAATAGACCACTGGGGTGGGGCAGAGCCAAGATGGCAGAGTAAAAACAGGAACTTTTCTGAGCTCTGCTTCACCTACCTCCAATACCTGTAAAATATGACTAAAAAAATTTTAAAGCTACAGAACTCACAAAGTGACAGAGAGAAACAAATCTCCTGCTGAAGGTAGCCTGGCAAGCTGAAAGGAAGGGTATATCCCACGTCGCGAGGAGCTGAGCACAGTCCCACATGAGCCGTGCTGTTCTGGCCCTGGGGTGGCCCCAACCAGCAGCGTAGACTAGCCGGAGGAGACTTCAAGAGAGTGAATCACCAGCAGCTGTGATGGTTTCCTGACTTCTCAACCCATGAACACAAAAGAGATAATGAAAGGTCAGTGGGGAACTCTGTTGGAACCCAGTGACAGAAAAGTGCAGTCCAGCCCCTGCCCCCAGGGTGAGAGGTGGAGGACGCATGGCGGCTGCAGCTGCAGCATGGATACCTCTGGAGCTCCTGGCCTGCAGATTGTAGGGAGACCAAGCAGCCATTCAGAGGGTAATTGCTCTTGCTTTGACCTGCTTGGATCTGGATTGCAGTCTTGGGTGGTGGTCCTGGGTTGTGTCGTCAGTATGCCAGAGCTTGGGGTGTCTGTAGAGAGGGCATCCTCCTCATAGCTCTGACATAGTTCTCTCCCTTCTGGAGGCAGAGTTCTACCATGGCAAAGAACTCAAAAGTCAAGTAATTGGCTGGCAAGATGAGCAAGCAGAAGAAGCACAATCAGATCATAGAAGCCTTTTGGGGGGACAAAAAGGATCAAGACATGGAACCAGAAGAAGTCAATGAAGTCAAAACCTCTGCATCAAAGATTTCCAAGAAAAATATGAACTGGTTACAGGCATGGAGAAGCTGAGGAAGGATTTTGAAAATCAAGTAAGAGAAGTAGAGGAAAAATTGGGAAGAGAAATGAGAACGATGCAAGAAAATCATGAAAAGCAAGTCAACAGCCTGCTAAAGAAGAACCAAAAAAAATTAAAGAAAATAACACTATTAAAAAATAGACTAACTCAAATGGCAAAAGAGGCACAAAAAGCCAGTGATGAGAAGAATGCCTTAAGAAGTCAAATTGCCCAGATGGAAAAGGAATTTCAAAAACTCACTGAAGAGAATAATTCCTTCAGAATTAGATTGGAGCAAATGGAAGCCAGTGACTTTATGAGAAATCAAGATGTTATAAAATAGATCCAAACAAATGAAAAAAATAGAAAGCAATTTGAAATATCTCATTGGAAAAACCACTGACCTGGAAAATAGATCCAAGAAAGAGAATTTTAAAATTATTGGACTACCTGAAAGCCATGATCAGAAAAAGAACCTAGAAATCATCCTTCAAGAAATTCTCAAGGAAAATTGTACTGATATTTTAGAATCAGAGGTCAAAATAGAAATTGAAAGAATTTACCAATCACCTCTTGAAAAAGAACCCAAAAAGAAAACTCCTAGGAATATTATAGCTAATTTCCAGAGTTCCCAGGTCAAGGAGAAAATATTATAAGCTTCTGGGAATAAACAATTTGAGTATTGTAGAAACACAATCAGGATAACACAAGATCTAGCAGCTTTTACACTAAGGGATTGAAGGGCTTGGAATATGATATTCCAGAGGTCAAAGGAGCTAGAATTAAAACCAAGAATCACCTACCCAGCAATACTGAGTATAATGCTGTAATGTAATGCCAAAAGAAAGGCAACTTCCCAGGTTCAAAATACCAGCATAGGTGCTCTCCATTTTATTCAGTAACAAACCCAGAACAGAGAAGATCAAAACATGACATCATTCCAAATACAGCATTTACTAAGTGTGATTAAATAATCTCCAAGTACTACCCCACCCCTGGATCTTCCAATCATTCAATCAATTACAAAGTCCCTGTTCTAAATACTACTCCACCCCTAGGCTATACCTTCATTTAGTTCACCACAAAGCCCCTCTTCTCAAATGGAGATTAGTTTCCAAATATAAGTAAACTACATTCATTTGTTCAACCACAGAACACAAAAAGGTCAAAAGTTCCCCACCCCTGGATCACAATTGAATCTACCCCAGAGTTACATCAAGTTTAAACATAGCACTTAATACCCAAATGGAGGTCTTTTCTTCATCTTGACATGAGGCAAGTTCTCAGCAATCTTAGTTCCTGGGGAGACAAGGCTTAGCAAGGCCATAAGATACATTGCCAATCCCTTCATGAATTTATCCTCTGTCTGTAGAACAGTCCTAGAACCCCTGAACACATTAGTAAAGCCCTCTCCCAGGATTTCTGTAAACATACAACAAGAAAATCCTTCTTCAGGGCTTCTGAACCAACAGAAAGACTCCCAGACCCCTGCAACAACAGCACTGTCCTTCACCAGTGGACAGTATTCACTCTGTCTGCAGGGCAGTCTCCAGACCCCTGCAACAACAGCACTGTCCTTCACCAGTGGACAGTATTCATTCTGTCTGCAGGACAGTCTCCAGACCCCTGCAACAACAGCACTGTCCCTCACCAGTGGACAGTATTCACTCTCTGTCTGCAGGACAGTCTTAGGGCTTCTTAGCGAACAGCCAGGTTCCAGGACTTCTTCAACAAAAGGACTGTCTTTCACCAGTGGACAAATCTGGCAAAACAACATCAAAACAGACATACAAAGTACCAGCAAAACAGCCATGTCTCCTCAGTCCTTGGCAGCTCCGGGGGCAGGTCTCAAAAGTCCAGGGCAATTCAAAGTGGCCACCAGCAATTCTCTTAGTCTCTCTCTCTCCACGAGGTGCTGCTTCGAAAAAGATCTTCCGCCTCTCTCTTGTCTCTCCAAATCTACGTCACCAGCTCCTCCCAGTTCAGGACTTTCTTTTCACATCAACAAGTCCATCCCACAGGTGGGATTAACAAGCTCTGGTTTTTAACACAATCAGTTTGAAAACCAAGCCAATAACAGGGGAATCTTTAATTGCCATTACTATCACAAATGCTTCAGGGGAAAATATGGTCATTCAGTGAAATAGAGGACTTTCAAGTATTCTTGATGAAAAAAACAGAGCTGAACAGAAAATTTGACTTTCAGATACAAGAAGCAAGAGAAGCATGAGAAGGTAAACAGGAAAAATAAATCATAAGGAACTTATTAAAGTTGAACTTACATTCCTATATGGAAAAATGATAATTATAACTCATGAGACTTTTCTCCGTATGAGGATAGTTGAAGGGAATACACACACACACACACACACACACACACACACATACACATCTATATGTACATAGAGGTCACAGGATCAGTTGAATAGGAAGGGATGTTATCTAAAAGACAAAATTAAGATGAGAGGGGAATATAATGAGAGAAGGAGAAACGGAGAGATAGAATACAGTAAATTATCTCATATAAAAGAGGCAAGAGAAAACTGTTACAATGGAGGGGAAGAGCAAGAAGGTGAAAAGGAATGGGTCAGCCTTACTCTCATTGAATTTGGCTTAAGGAGGGAATAATACACACTCATTTGGGTATCTTACGCTATAGGAAAGTAGGGAGGAAGTGGGTAAGAGGGGGGATCAAAAAGGGACGGGATCAAAGTAGAAAATAGAATAAGTGGGGGGTGGGATAGGATGGAGAGAAATATAGTTAGTCTTTCACAATATAACTACTAGGGAAACATTTTGCATAATTACACATATACAACTTATATTGAATTGCTTATTTTCCCACTGGGCCTGGGTGAGGAGGGGAAAAGGGAAAGAATCTGGAAAACAAATTTTTAAAAACAAATGTTAAAAAAAAATTGTTTTTTACATGCAACTGGGAAATAAGACATACAGGCACTGAGGATAGAAATCCATCATGCCCTAATAGAAAGTTAGAAGGGGGTATTGGGGAGGATATAAGAGAGAGGAGATTGGATATTCAGTAGGCTTGCTATCTTGGGGTGGGTGGTAGGGGAAAGACAGGGAAAAAAATTGTAACTCAAAATTGTGTGGAAATGAATGTTGAAAATGAAAAATAAATTTTAAAATATGTTTTTTTAATGTTGTGATTTTCTTTAAAAAAAAAAAAAATAGACCATTGGGAGGAAGTACACCTCTAGCCAGAATGATGGCCCCAAATCTGCAAATTAGAAAACAAAAAAAAATCATAAGATTCCAAATATTAAGTATTGAACTATGAGGCAAGATGTTCCAGCACTATATCCAGGAACACGATTTGGCAGGTTATGATTTATATTGTTTAGAGGACTTTTGATTGGATAGAAAAGAAATAAGAAAAATCTCCCCTGGAATATGTATGAGAATCCCTAAAAATCATTTTGGATGAATAGTTTCTAAATCAGGATTAGCAGCTTGAGAAATACACGTATTGGCTGGAGTAATAGATTCTAATTATCAAGGAGAAATTATGATGACATTCTAAAATTTAGGTGAAGAACCTCTACAGTTTTGTAAAATAATGGAACTGTTCAACTGATCGTTATTCCTTGTGAAAATTGATCCTCTTTCTGAAATAACTATCAGAGAAACTGAAGAGTTTGGCTCTACTGATAGAAAAAAATTTGGAGCTAAAGTATGGGTAAAGAGGAAGCCAGGTGATGTTCCAGAGACTGTGAAAATTATAGCAGACAGGAAAGATAACACTTGATTACCAAATTGTACTCTTAATGCTTATATTCTACCTTGAATGAGACTATGATAGTGGGTTCATGGATTCCAGTAGCATGGCTAACCCCATATCTGCCCTGTTTCTGGTTACTGTCCCCGTGTTTCTTTTTGGCTTTTTGTCTGTTAAACTTGTTTACTAGATTTGTCTCCTGTAAGCTTAGTACCCTCTACTTGCAGATGCCTGATGGCTTAAGCCAGATGCCACTCCCTGTACACGACTGTGATGTGTCACCCCTGGACCTGGCATCAGTCAAGGTCTGGATACCAGCTAAGAACTAACCTCTCGAATGGGACCTCTTGGGACAGGGACATCTCTACGTCCAATTTCAGCAGGAAGTAGCTATGGAAGAAGAGACCTTCGCCCCTTACCCCAAGATTTTGGGCCCCATTCATTTGAGGGGGGGAATGATGGAGTGCTTGTGCTCAAGCCCCACCCTAAGATATTGTTTTATTTGCTTATTTTGTGTCATCTCTGTTGTGTCATCCCTGTTATGTTGTTGTAAAGTTCTTTTGACACCAGTTACTCTTAAACTCCTATTAACCTGTGTAATGGATATAAAAGATCTTGAGACTAAATGTAATGGTAATGTAATGGGAAGATCTTTTCCACCCATTAATAGACCCTTGTGACATGCTTAAGTCACATAGAAGCCTGAGTCACATGAAGCCTGTGGTGGAAGGAGCTTGCTGGAAGGGTGGAGCAGAGCCCAGAGGAAGTTGGTCAGAGCTGAGGGAGAGAGAGGAAGCATATTTTTTTTTTCTTTTTGGAGGGGCTAAGGTAGTGCAGTTGAGGTTAAGTAACTTGCCCAAGGTGACACTAATTTTTGTGTTAAGAGTCTGAGGCCAGATTTGAACTCAGGTCTTCCTGACTCCAGGGCTAGTGCTGTATTCACTGTGACACCTAGCTCCCCTGAGAGGAAGCATCTTCATCACCAAATGTGGTGCCAATGTGATATTAACAGTGCCTATGGTGGCTATGAATATGCCTGTGTAAATCTGAATCAAAAAATATAACAGACTCTCCACATGGAAGATAGAATCAAAACATTTTACACACCAGAAAGCTAAATCTGTTGTAGCAACAAAGAAATCTATACACAGTAGCAATGCAGGGGACACCACCTTCCCCCCTGCTAGGGCCTTCCCACAAATGAACACTCACAGTGCTGCTTCCTGCTTCCTCTCTCTCCCTCAGCTCTATCTTCTCTGACCAACTTCTTCTCAGCTCTCCTCCACCTTTCTTGCTCCACCCATTCAGCAAGCTCCTTTCACCATAGGCTTCATGTGACAAACTCGTGTGTCAGACTTCCATGTGACTTAAGCAGGTCACATGGGCCTGTTAATGGATAGGAAGGATCTTCCCATTTACATCCATTACAGGTAGGGAGAAGGGGTAAATTCTGTTTTAGATATGTTAGATTTGAGATGTTTCTGAGACATCCAGGTTGAAATGTCCAGTGAGCATTTGGTGATAGAAGGCTTCTTTGTCCGAGACTAGGGAAAAGAAGGAGGATTTTTGAGATGGAGACTGATAAAAGAGGGAACTTGTGTTGAATGGCCTTAATTTTCTCCATAAAGTAAAAGATGAAATCCTAAGCTAAAGAGGAAAAAGGGGGATACAGGGAAATGTGTGAGTCTTAAAGGGAGAAGAAAAGGTTTGGAATAGCTTCTGTAGGAAATGAAATAGGCAGCCAGTTAGGAAAGAATAAAAGTTCTGGCTTACTTCAATGATGACCCACTTGAGGTTGGATACCATGAATTTGTATTGTACACAAGTAGCACTTCAGTGAGACTTCTCTTCAGCTAGGTTTGGCAGCTTATGGGTAGGAGTACAAGTACCATATGTAGTACAAGTACCATCTCAGCCTGGGCTGAAGTTTGAGCAGATGAGCAGTGACAGAACAAGGTGGCAAATAGAGAACAATTGAAGTGCTAATTATTGGGTTGAGATTATAAAGGTGGGGGGAAGCAAAATGAAAATGGGGCTGGCAAATTACTGGTAAAGTTCACAGTCCCTAAGGAATATTTGTTGTTTTAAAATTTTATTTATCTTCTAATTTTCAGTGGCTATTTGGAAGCAAGAGGAGGATGGGAAAGTGGAGCTTGCTGGGATGGAGGAGTGTTCCTCCATCCTCCAGTGGTCCAAAAGAACCTATGACCAACTCAGCCTGCAAGTCCTCTTGTCTCCTAATGCCAGTTACACTCCTAGCCAGCCACAGTTGGTCTCTGAGGCCAGAAGCTCTGACCCAGAAACCCAAGCACTGGCCCTCTGCTAGACTTGGGTCTTGATTTTGCTCTGCAGCTACAGTTCCAGTCCTCTGGGGCACAGTGGGGTGGGGGCAGTCCTCATGGTCTCTTGACAGGCATAGGAACCTGGGTCTCAATTTGATCCTAGTTGTTCACATTTTAATAGGAGTAAATCTGAGAATCCACTTAATACGTTATCTCTTTTTCTGCATTAAATAGCATCATATTGCCCTGAAAGAGATAAATGGACTACTAAAACTTGGATAATTTGCTATATTCTCTTCAGTGTGATCATCTTTTAAAATGACTGATAACAGTAAATGAAACTATCAGACATTTATAGTTGGGGGACAGGATTTGAGAGAGAGGGCAGGGTTCAAAACCAGCTGAGGAAAATAAATATGGCCCCAAAATATATTTGACTCCTAGAATTTCAGTCTAATTTTTTTCAGTCAAAATTTAGCAATATTATTTTATAGCACTTTATTCATTTAAGCATCAGAGGTAGCTGTTACAGATATTTTACCCATTTTACAGATGAGAAACAGGCTCACAGGTAGTATTTGTACCTTGATCTTCCTGATTCCCAAGTGAATAATAAGTAAATCATTTATTAAGTGTTTATTTTATACAAAGTACCAATTTAAGTGCTAGAGATACAAATAGAAAAACAAATGTCCTTTTCTTTCAAGTAGCTACATTCTAAAGGAGTATATGGAAGGTTTCAGCTACAGGTCAGGTAGACATGTTCCATGTTGTCCTTAGCCTGCAGCATCAAAGTAAATGCTATTATTTTTTCTGTCATGTTATTTCCATTGATAAAAATCATCAATTTCTTATTTTTGAGCCACTTTATAGTGCTAAGAACATTCTTTTCTAGTTCTTAAGTAGCTATGGTGATAGTCTCTGTTGGAACAGATCCCAGGCTACATTTGCACAGGGGATTGCCTCCCAGGATGATGGTTAGACACTCTATTTTTATTTTCATGGCTCTTGGGTTCAGAGTCCTCGACTGTCTCCCTCAGAGTCTGAGAAGATATGATGGTCAAGATACTGGTGATAATTTTACTTGGCCTGATACATTTGGTCTCTTCCTCGGGGTTCCTTCCTGCTTTATCCAGCCTTGCTTTCCTAAGACATCTGGCAATACAAGGGATACATTTTTGGGCCAGGAAGTCAGACAACCTGAGTTCAGATGCACCCTCAGAAATAATTTGTAGCTATGTGACCTTGAGCAAATCACTTAACTTCTTTTTGTCTCAGTTTACTTAGTTGTAAAATGAGGTTAATAATAGCACCTACTTCTCAGGGTTGTTATGAGGATCAAATGAGATATCTGTAAAGCATTTAGCATATTCCTGACCCAAAGGAGGCACTATGCTTATTCCCTTCTCTTCCCCTTCCCATCTTATATGTAGAAATTGATTAACAATTGGTGATGACTGACCCCTTCTCCATAAGAATTGCTTCACTGGATGATGGCTATACCCAGCATTTTATCCACATGGTTTTGGTGGGTTGGGGTTTTTTTTTTTTATCATTGACGACTTTATTACTGGTTATTTTTCACGTTGATAAGTTTTAACTGTAAGAAATAGCATATGCTGTCCAATATGAATAAGGTATAGCAAAACAGGCTTTAACTAATGGAGATTTCTTACCTTGTTTTTAGATCCCATACAATGGTCAACAGACCAAGTCCTCCATTGGGTGGTTTGGGTAATGAAGGAATTCAGTATGACTGATATAGACCTACCTACACTAAGCATTTCAGGAAGAGAATTGTGTAGTCTCAACCAAGAAGATTTTTTTCAGAGGGTCCCACGAGGAGAAATTCTGTGGAGTCATTTGGAGCTCCTTCGAAAATGTATGTTAAATCTATCATATATTGTGTAAATTTGTTAACTTCAGTCTTTTATAACTTTTATTTAAGAATCCATCTCAATTTTTATTTTCACCTTAAGTGCCATTTCAAATGTTTAAGATTTTCTTTTGTGTGAATGTGATATTTTGCAGAATTTTAGAGTTGGAAAGGTCCTTGGAAATCATCTAACCCAATCCATTTGCATTAATTGCATTCTCTGAAACAAAATGGGCAACTAGTCATCCAGCTTTTCTTTGAAAATCTCCAGTGAAGGGGACCCCACTACCTCACAAGGAAACCCATTCCATTTTAATTAGTTCTAATTGTCAAAAAAAAATGTTCTTTACATCAAACCTAAATTTGCCTCTTGGCGTCATCTACCCTTTCCTCCTAGTTCTGCCCTCTGAGGACAAGTAGGATAAATCCAGTTCTTCTTTTTCATGACATTCCTTAAAAGATTTGAAGACTGCTATTACATATCCCCTAACTCTTCTCTGTGCCAAACATCACAAATTCCTTCAACCAAGCCTCATGTGGTATGACCTCAAGGCCTTTCACCATCCTGGTTACCCGCCTGTGAATGTTTTCCAGCTTCTCAATGTCAGTCAATAAGCACTTACTAAGTTTATACCAGGTTCTTACTGATCTAAGAGATAGAGGTACAAAAAAAGGCAAAAACCATCTGAGTAGAGAACAACGTAGTAGGATTATCAGCTCATTAGTCCTTAACATTATAATTTAATTCAGCCTAAGATCACATAGCTTTTTCAGGTGTTGTAATTGTTACATTGTTGATTGATATTGAACAATTCCTCCATCTTATACTTCGTCATATTATAGTTTAACATAGTTCTTTACATTTAGAGAACCATAGTTCTCAAAGTTTATTTCTGCTTGTTAAAATTATGTTTGTATATTATGTTTATATATATTAAAATTCTGTGTGTAGTAGTAATGGAAATTTTCTCCCATTGCTAGTTATAATTTATTCTTTACAAACAAATAAAAATATCAATTACCATTGTTTATAACATCAGCCAAAATCATCATTAAATTTTTTAATCATATTTTCTTCATTTTTTGAAAAAACACTTGGCTTCAGGTTTACCTATTAACTTGGGTTTTACATTGAGCAAAATTAAATGATGATTAATATTTTTTTCTTTATTCTTCAGATGTATTGGCTAGCCAAGAACAACACATGGGTGAAATAGCAACAGTTACTATTGATCAACGTGAGTATATAGGTCTATAGTTTATCGGTTTAAAATGGTTTCCTCACTTAGAAGAAAAAACATTTTATTTCTTAAAAGCAAATTACAAACCTTTTTGAATCAACTTTATAAATATAATTTACTATATTTTAAGCCTTAGTTTTCATTTAGTTTGTTACTTGCTAGTCCATAACTAAATTTAATATTTCTTAGTTTACAGCATTCATTTCCACAAGATTTTGATTTACAAATTTTCTCCCCATCTTTCCCCTACCCACCACCCCAAAACAGCAATCCCACTGTATATCCCCTCCCCCAATCTGCTCTCTCCTGTATCCTCCCACATCCCCACTCTGACTTTCCAAGATGGATCTCCATACCACAGTGCCTGTATAAAATTTGATATTTCTTTAAATCATTTATTCATTTGTTATGCTAACAACTAGTTAGAATAGTTGATCAACAGAATTTTCCTATATTTGGAAAATATAAAAAGTATAGAATATGTGCTTATGTAGTTACAGTGTAATAAGACATAACATAGTATTTCGCCAATGCGATACCCACAGTAGCTGCTACGAATATGCAAGCATATTCTCATGTTTGAATCGCAAAATATAACAGATTCTTTACATGGAAGACAGAACCAAAACGTTTATTCAAACACCAGAAAGCCAAATCTGTCATAGCAACAAAGAAAATCTATACACAATAACAACCCAGGGGGCACCGCCATCCCCAAGACTTCCCCCTGCTAGGGCCTTCCCACAAATAAATACTCATGGTGAAGTTGCTTGCTTCCTCTTTCTCCCTCAGCTTTAACTGCTCTGACCAACTTCTTTTCTGCTCTGCTTCAGCTCTGCCTCTTCCTGCTCCCTCCCTCCTGTTCCAGTCATTCAACAAGTTCCTCCTACCACAGGCTTCATGTGACTTAGGCTTCCATGTGACTTAAGCAGGTCACATGGGCCTATTAATGGATGAAAAGATCTTCCCATTTACATTACATTACACATAGTATTGTTGTTTTTAATGAGACCTGTGATTTCATTGGTGTAGGAAGTTGCCAGTGAGGAATATCCTCTACCAAGACAGATCAGCACCTTCTCTGAAATTTATAATCTTAAAGAATTGCCTGGGTTACTGAAAAGTTAAGGGATTCACTTGGAATCGTACAGCTAGTGTGTGTCAGATATCTCGAATCCAGGTCTTCCTGGCTCCAAGACCACATGATTAACCATTACTTCACACTGCCTTTTCATAGTATAGATAAAAAGTGTCAAACTCAAATAGAAAGGGATTCCTATGGCCCACATAGTAACTTAGAAAACCACAAATTAATATAATCTGTATTGTTCTTTTTTCATAGTTAAACATTTTCCAATTTTAATTTAATCTGGTTGGTTTTGCAGGTGAGAGTTTGACACCTCTAGTGTCAATTTCAGTCCCATATATATCATTGTGACTCATTTTTCAAAAGGAGAATCAAGTTGAATATATGCCAAGTCATTTGTATAAAACATATTATTTATCATAATGCTAAAAACTTTGGATCTTTTTCTTGTCAAGTTATCTTGTGACTGTCAAGATACTGTCTTTTCCTAAAACTAAGTTAAAGGAAAGGAATTAAGATAAATTGCATGTATGTTTTCCCAGAATATTGTGCATGTCTTTTATTAGGAAATTATAACTGCTTTTTCTGTTATGTTTCAGCTGTTCAGATTATACCAGCATCAGTACAGCCCACCACACCAACCACCATTAAAGTTATAAGTAGTAGTGCAAAGACAGCTAAAGTACAAAGAGCACCACGAATTTCTGGAGAGGATAGAAGTTCACCTGGAAACAGAACTGGTATTTTCCTACCTTCTTTATTATCAAGTATTTACATTCCTAATATGTTATCCAAATTACATATGTATGTTAGAATCGTATCTGGGAATTTTCATTACAGATGAACTATAGCATGAAAATGGAATTTCCTCTCAAGGGGGATTCAAGTAGTAAGCAAGTATTTGTATTGCTAATATCAGTGGATTGTAAACCAAAGGAATATATTACTTATTTATTCTTTGTTCCACGTATAAGAATGATGGTTGTGGCTTCTAACTCTATCTGAATAGGAAATAATGGACAGATTCAACTGTGGCAGTTTTTATTGGAACTTCTTACTGACAAAGATGCTCGAGACTGCATTTCCTGGGTTGGAGACGAAGGAGAGTTTAAGCTAAATCAGCCTGAATTGGTAGCACAAAAATGGGGACAGCGTAAAAATAAGCCTACTATGAACTATGAGAAACTTAGTCGGGCTTTAAGGTAAGTAATTTGCTCAATTTTTTGGAACTTTTTTTCAAAATAACTGTTGTTTAGACTTGCTTCTCACCTATTATATTGTAGAAATCAGGAATTGTGTAAACATAAAAATATCTGTGTAAAAAAATGTTATAAAATATTTGTATAGTTTCTTTAAAATCCTGTTTTTGCCCTTTTCCATTATTTCTATTTTATTAAGATATTTAATATCAACAAAAACTAAAACTGATACTTTCTTACAAGCTGATTTTTAAAATTATATTTAAAATTACTGCTTTTGAGGCACATATAACTTTTTGGTTTATTGTTATACTTTCTAAATCTGCTATAATTTTAGGAAATAAAATTTCACAGTTTTTAAAAATTATAATTGTTTTTATGATACTAGAAATGAAACCAAAACTTTTTTTTTTTAATTTTTGCTTTTTGGAGGGGCGATTGGGGTTAAGTGACTTGCACAAGGTCACACAGCTAGTTTTGTGTTAAGTGTCTGAGGCCGGATTTGAACTCAGATCCTCCTGACTCCAGGGCCAGTGCTTCATTCACTGCTCCACCTAGCCAGCCCAAAACCAAAACTTTTAAAGACATAATCTTTTGGGGATGCCAAGAAAACAAAGCTATTTTTTTTGTTTTGTTTTATAACTGTGACAGTGAGCAGATTTTCTTGTTTGCATAGCTGACTAGAGTATGTAGATAATTTATGTCAGTAGAAGGAAAAATAAAACCTGATCTAAACCTGGAATTTTTTAGTTTAAAGGTAGCTGGGTGTCTACCTACTCTAATCCATACTCAAAAAAGAATCAGCACTACAATGTGCCCAACAAGAAGCCATCTAGACTCTGCTTGAAGACCCCTAAGGACAGATGTTACCTCCTAAGGCATCCCATTCTACTTTGGGATTGCTTAAATTGTTAGAAAATTTTTTTCCTGACATCAAACTTAATTTTTCCATTAAACTTTATGAAGTCCTATTAGGGCAGAGCAAGTTTAATCATTGTTTTACATAATAGCCTTTCAGATACTTGAAACCATATCATCCCTGTCTTATCCACCAACCTGTGAATCATCTTTTTACTGAGCTAAATATCCCCAGTTCCTTATATCAGTCCTTGTACACAATGAACTCAAAGGCCCTTCGCTATCTTGGTTTAAGTCAGTCAGAAAGAATTTATTTACTGCTTCTGCCAGAGACTGTTCTAAGTATGGGGATATAAAGAACAATAAAAGTAATTACCTGCTTTCAGGGAACTAACAGTCTAGTGAAGGAGACATATAAACAACCATGTACAAGATGCCCGTCAGATTGAAAATAATAAACAGAGAGAAGGCACCTGGCATTAAGGATCATTAGCGAAGGCTTCTTACAAGATGTGAGATTTTAGCTGAGACTTGAAAGTTAGGAGTAGGAATGAGGAGGGAGATCATTCCAGCCATGAGAAGCAGCCAGTGAAAATGCCATGAGTCAAGAGATGGCATGTCATGTGTGAACAATAGCAAAGAGACCAGTGGTACTGTATTGTTGAGGGAAGGGGAGGTGGTAGGTAAAAGGAGTAAAAATACTGGAAAGATAGGAAAGGGCAAGGTAATGGAAAGCTTTAAAAGCCAAACAGAAGATTCTGTATTTGATTTTGGATGTAATGGGGAGCCACTGAAGTTGATTGATTGGGGTGGGGGGGCAGTGATATGGTCCAACTTGCTCTTTAGTAAAATGAACCTGAAAGCTTTGTGGAGAATGGACCGAAATAAGGAGAGACTTGAGGCAGGAAGACAAGCCAGGAGGCTGTTGCAGTAGTTCAGGACCTAAGTGATGAGGGCTTGCACCTGAGTGTTGACTATCAGGGTGTGGGGTGGGGGAAACACATATAAAAGATGCTGGGATGGTAGGAATGACTAACTTGGTGACTGATTGGTTATGGGGTGGGGGAGGAGGGAGAATGGAAGGTGGTAGAAAGTGAGAAGACAAAGGTGACACCTGGGTTGTGAGCCTATGTGACTGGGATAGGGAAGTTAGAAAGAGAGGAGGATTTTAGAAAAAAAGTAAGTTTAGTTTTAGACATGTTGAATTTAAAATGCCTAAGAGTTCTAATGTCTATTAGACATAATAGACATAGTTCTAATGTCTAATAATCAGTTTGAATTGTGAAATTGGAGGTCAGGAGAGAGGTAGGTTAGGGCTAGGGTAACTATCTGAGAATAATTTGCATGGAGATGAGAGCCGAAATCATGGGAGCCAATGAGATCATCAAGTGAAATAATATAAAAGGAAAAGATAAGAGAGCCTAGGACAGAGCCTTGAGGATATCCTTGGTCAGTGGTCATGACCTGGATGAAAATCTGTCAAAGAACACTGAGATGGAGCCAGTTAAAGAGATAGAGAGGCAGAAGTACCAGGAGGAAGATGTCATGAAAACCTAAGGAGTACATTGCCCTTCAGTTTGTCACTATCTTTCCTAAACTATGCTAACTAGTCACCATCACTTTCTTTTTCTTGAAAAATGTAACTTTTAGAGCAAAAGTAGAAATCATTAGCGCACTGAATTTTACAGTCCATTAAAACCTCTGGACCTTTTTCAGACAAACTGACAACTTTATTTCTTTCCTTCTGGAATTTGTGAAGGCAGTTTTTAAAGAAAAAAAATCTTGGGGTGGCTAGGTGGTGCAGTGAGTAAAGCACTGGCCCCAGAATCAGGAGGACCCAAGTTCAATTCCGGCCTCAGACACTTGACACCCACACCAAAAAAAAGTAGCCGTGTAACCTTGGGCAAGTTACTTAACCCCAATTGCCCTCCAAAAGGCAAAAAAAAAAATCTTTTTTCAGTCAGCAAAAATCTAATCTTTCTCCCTCATATTTTCTCCCTCCTCAATTAAGAATGGGGGGAAAAAAAAAAAAAACCCTGGTTGCTAACAGATAGTCAAGCAAAACAGATTTCCACATTGGCCATGATTAAAAGAATGTGTGTGTGTGTGTGTGTGTGTATGTGTGTACACACATACATATACACATTTACATACTCACACACTCATGTACACATGACTCATTCTTCACTTTGTATCTTTTACCTGTGTCAGGAAGTAGGTAGCATGTTTCATTGTTATACTTGGTCATTGGGCTGATCAACATCCCTAATTTTTTCAAAGTTGTTTGTCTTTACCATATCATTGTCAAGATTCTATACATGAATATCATGATTCTTCTCACTTCATTCTGTATCACTTCATGCAAGTGTTCCTAGCTTGCTCAGAAATTATCCTCTTTATTATTTCTTACAGTACAATAGTATTCATTACGTTTTATACCATACTTGTTCAGCTATTTCCCCACTGATAGCCACTCCCCTCAAACTCCCATTCTTTGCCACCTCAAAAGAGCCATGAATATTTTTGTACATCTTTTAAGAGATTGCTTTGCTTAGGACTGATCCCTCACTTAATCTTTCAGTCTTCTAATTCCCTATCCTCCCTCTCTCTGTTGAGTGAAATGCATTTTTCTTTACTCTGTGTGTGTGTGTGTGTGTTCTTCACTCCTTTGATCGGTTCTAGTAAGAGTAAGGTTCAGTTGCCCCCTTACTCCCATCCTCCTTTCTGTATGGATCTCTCTTATGCACCCTGATTGTGAGATAATTCTCTAACCTCAATTTTCCATTCTTCTCTTAAGAACAAAATGTGACATAACCACTACAAAACCATCTGTCTAATTAGAATCCCTTTTTTTTGCCTTTTTTTAAGGGCAGTTGGGGTTAAGTGACTTGCCCAAGGTCACACGGCTAGTTTTTGTGTTGAGTGTCTAAGGGCAACTCCGAACCCAGGTCCTCCTGACTCCAGGGCCCGTGCTCTGTTCACTGCGCCACCTAGCCACCCCTAATTAGACTCCTTCTTATAGTCCCTGATGAGGGTAGGATTCAGAGGAAACACATATATCATCTCTCCATATTAGAATGTGAGCCTTCTTTGTTTACTCCTTTATCATTGTTTATTTCTGTTATCTCTTTATGTTTTTCTTAACTCCTGTGTTTTAACTTAAGAATTTTATGTAGTTCTGGTCTTCTCATCAGCAATGTTTGGAAGTCCTCTATTTCATTAAAGGTCTGTTTTTTGTTTTGGGTTTTTTTTTTCCAGTAGGATTCTACCAGGTTTTTTGAATGAATTTTTCTTGACTTTAAGCCTATATCTTTTGCCTTTTAGAATATCATGTTCCAAGTTCTATATTCCTTTATAGTGGTGGCTGCTAAGTCATGTATGATCCTGACTGACTCCTCAGTACTTTCTTTTTGAATGCTTAGAGTCTTTTTTTCTTTGACTTGGCAGCTCTGGCCTTTGGGCTTTAATGTTCCTATGAATTTCCATTTTGAGGTTTCTTTCAGGAGGTGATCAGTGAATTCTTTCTATTTATATTTTGCTCTCTGTTTTCTCAGTTCTAGGCAGTTTTTTTTTTTATGATATCTTGAGGTATAATGTCTAGACTCTTTTTATTTTTTGGCATGACACTCAAGTAATCCAATGATTTTTAATTTCTCTCTCCTCAATCTGTTTTCCAGGTCAGTCGTTTTGCTGTAAGATTCCTTATCTTTTTTCCCTTTTTTCAGTCTTCTGACTTTGTTTTAATATTTCTTACATCTCATGGAATCATTTTAACTTCTATTAGTTCTATTCTAGTTTTCAGTGAGTTTTTTGCTTTGGCAAATTTTTGTGGTTCTTGTGCCAGATTGTTAATTCACTTTCCAAACATTTTTATCCATAGCTCTGTTTTTGTCCTGTGTTTTCCTCTGGTATTCTCAATTCATTTATAAAATTTTTTTTTGCTTTTTTTTTTTTTGAAGGGCACTTGGGGTTAAGTGACTTGTTGAAAGTCACACGGCTAGTAAGTGTGTCAAGCCCCTGAGGCTGGATTTGACTCAGGTACTCCTGACTCCAGGGCTGGTGCTCTATTCACTACACCACCTAGCCACCCCTATAAAAACATTTTTTTTTGTGGGGGGGCAGGGCAATTGGGGTTAAGAGAGTTGCTCGAGGTCACACGGCTAGTAAGTATTACATGTCTGTGGCTATATTTGAACTCAGGTTCTCCTGACTCCAGGGCCAGTGCTCTATTCACTGCACCACCTAGCTTTCCCTGTAAAAACATTTTTTAGCTGTTGCTTTATCTGTTTTAGGAATTATGGTTGAATTTATGCCCAGGCTGTGTTTTCCTTTGAGGCATTGCTTATAGATTTTTTGGAGTCATTCTCTTTTTCTGACTTTTGTGTCTTGAGCATCCCTAATTACTTTTTATGGTAGGATTCTTTTTTTTTGTTTGTTTGCTTATAAATTTTTACAGCCTACCTTCTGATTTTATACTGTATGTTAGGGTCTAGGTTCTGTACATATCTGGAGAGAAGATCTGGATTGGTCCTGTTGTTGCTTGGTTGGAGAAAATTAAAGATTGTGTTATTCCAGGCTCTTAGGACCATAGGCTAGTGACCTGCAAGCTTTCAGTGCTCCCAGAGTTGTCTGATGAAAGTCTCATTGCCATCCCCTGGTCTGAGCTGCAAGTTCCTGACCTGGATTTGGATCCTCATTGTAGCCTTTTCACCAAGTCCAAATTTTACAGAACAGATCATTTTATTAAGGGGATTTCTTCTATGAGGTTTGGATTCGTCAAAGGGGCTGCATTTGACCTAGAAGGCCACATGTGGCCTTGAGGCCTCAGGTTCCCCACCCCTGAGAGTGTTACATGCTGCTGCATGATCCTAGCTAGATCTTGACCTCAGTATCCAGAGACTTATGTCTATCTTCCCTATGCTAATTTGGTCTGAAATAATGACTCATTCTAACTTTTTCTTGGATTTCCACATCAGGATTCAATCTAGTGTATTTTGTGGATCTATTTGGAGGAATTGGTGGATATAAAGGAAAATACTGCTTCTTACTCTCTCTGGAGCATTTTTTTTTAACCCAAATACAAGATTACCTTTTTCCTTGTTAAATTTCATCTTATTAAATTCAGCCCAGTGCTAGAGCTAGTGAAGATCATTTTGGATCTCAGTTTTTATCCACCATGTTATATATTCTTTCTAACTTTGTGTGTTATCTTCACATTTGCAAACATGCCATCTGTGAATTTATCCAGGTTATTGGTAAAAAATCTAAAGAGGAAGGACCAAGCACAGATAATCTCAGGGCACTGCACTAAATATTTATTTTGTCAACATTGGACCACTAACAGTTACTTTATGAGTCTGACCATTCATTCAACCAGTTCTGAAACCATCCATCATGTAACTGATGCTTTTCTATCTTTATCGTTTTTTTTATCTTTTCCACAAAAAGATTAGGAATTGTCACTTATAGGAAACAAAAGAATATAAACATGGGAGAAAGGGAGAACAGAACTAGGTTCTTGCTGATCATTCAGATCCTATAAAAGACAGTTCAAACAACATTGTATAAAGTAATACTTTACATCTATAGAAAAAGAATGCCACACTAGAGAGCTAACACCTTATGGCTCTAACTGCCTCACAGGAAATATGGCCCTATTGGGGATTCTCCTCCAAATTAATGGCTTCTTGTTCCCTATAACCTGAAGGCACTTTTTAATTCTCTTTCTCTAAAGCATTTCTAAGAAAAACTATAATATATTTCTGGATTTGTGATTTGTACCATCTGATTTATTCTTTTTTTTTTTTTAAGCAATCAGGGTTAAGTAACTTGCTCAAGGTTACACGGCCAGTTATTTCTGGGTGTGGTGCTGAGTGTCTGAGCCCGGGATTTGATCTCCAGGTCATCCCAACACTGGAGCCGGTGCTCTTACTCACTGAGCCACCTGGCCGCCCCTAAGCAATTGGGGTTAAGTAACTTGCTCAAGGTTACACGGCCAGGTGTTTCTGGGTGGGTGCTAAGTGTCTGAGCCCGGATTCGACCTCCAGGTCCTCCTGACACTGGAGCCGGTGCTCTTACTCGTTGTGCTACCTGGCCGCCCCCATCTGATTTATTTTTATCATGCCTCTGACTGGCTTTGTGATCTTGGACATATCACTTTGCTTATCTGGGATGTCAGTTCCTTCATCTTTAATTAGGGGAGGAAAAAAAAGGGGGGGAAGGGACTTGGTGACCTCCAGGTTCCCTTTTACCTCTAGGTTTTTGTGCTCTTGCTCCCAGCTTACATGGCTCTTTTCAGATCTCAGCTAAAGATTCAACTTCTACAAAAAGCCTTTCCCAGGCTTCCTTAATCTTTGTGCTGTCCATCTGAAGTTGCCTCCAATTTATATTGTGTCTGTCTTATTCATACATAATTATTTTGCTGTTTCCATTATTAGACTATGAGCTTCTTGAGAGCAGGGACTGTCTTTTGCCTTTCTTTATATCTCCAGCCTTTAACCCAGTTCCTGGCACATAGTAGTTAGTCAGCAAATGCTAGTTGATTGACTAACTGACCTGTGGCAGAATCATGTTTTTTGGTGGGATTAAACTGAACAATGGGAAGGTACATAAAAGGGGAGAAAATCAGTGGGAATGTATGATGTTTCCTTATCCAGTCAATGGTAAACAATGAAGAGAAAATAACTCTTTTAATATCTCAGGAAGAAAAGGACCTATGGGAGAAGCAGTAAGGTGACAGGAAGAGATGGAAATAGGGTGAAGAAGGTGGGAAATCTCGATTGACTAGCAGTAGAGGGTCACACTAAACAATACTTTCATGAGAAGAGAGAAATATTCTATACTGTTAGATATGAGGACCTTAGCACTGGTTCCCAAAGATTTTTGTTCCTTGAGTCCCTTTCAACAACTACCTCAACAAAAACCTGTTGGAAACTCCTCGGGTGATTTCATGTGCTATTCAAAATATTATTTTAGATTTATTCATTAAGTACTTAAAATAACTACAGTGAAAATTTTTGCCCCCAAAAACTCCAAATTAAATTTTACATTATTTAACTATAATTTACAAATCTTTTTATTCTACCTACAATTATGAAAATTTTAGAAGTAAAATGAATTTTAACATAACTATAATTTTATGTGAGACGTTCTGTAAGAATTAAATAATCCAGCAAGACCTCATCTGCTTTTGTTATCTACAAAACTTCATATCACATTTCTTTATTTTACATATTTTTAATACAAATAACATATAATAAAAATAAGTTCCAGTAAGCTACATTGGAAAGTGTCTAATAATCTTATATAAACTTAATTTCAGTGTTGGACATTTCACTGAACATAAGTTTTGCAGTACTTGACTCACCACCAGAAAAACAGTTTTAAATCTTGTTCTCTAGTATATCCATATGTTTTTTATGTACAACAAGAATAAAGTGAAACTGCTTACTCACACAAATATATGGTAGAATTGGTAGGAGGATTTCATAAGCTCTTGTCTTGAGAGATGAAAATTCATTTTTTATTTTTAGCTCCCTAGCCAATCAAAAAATATCTAGTTAAAATGCAAAATGTTTACTTTTTTACTGGCTAATGACGAGCACTGTATTGTGTCAAATATACTCAAAGTTTATTTACATATATTGCTTCATTTTAAAAAAATATTTATTTGTAAACTAATCCTTGCAAGGAAATAATCTCATTGGACATGACTTCTCTTCTACCACTGACACACTGGCTACTTTCTTAGAGAACTTAGTGAACAAATGAAAAGCAGTGTTGCCAACCAATTCAATTGAAAACTCACTAGATCAAAGAATAATGAAGTAAGGCCAGCCAGGTAGCACAGCAAGTAAGAGCACCAGCTCCAGTGTCGGGATGACCTGGGGATGGAATCCCGGGTTCAGACACTTAGCACCCACCCAGAAACACCTGGCCAAATTTGAGCAAGTTACTTAACCCCGATTGCTTAAAAAAAAAAGAATAATGAAGTAATTGGAGGGTGTTTAAATTGGAAAACAGCCTTAATATTGCAGTGAGAGGCAATATAGGCTTTGCTTCTGCAGAACTTTAGTAATGGCTTCTAATGTACATGCTACAAGAATGCTAATGTTCCTAACACCTTGGTTAAGTGATTATACAGCTGGTCAGGTATTATTTCAGGTTAACAGAGTGTAGGGACGAGGGAGCGTGTGCAGCATGGTGCAGTGTACAGAATACAAATGAGGGTATGGACAATGCATTTGCCCATCTGTTAGGGATGGGTTTGTGATCAAATGTTGAATCCTCATAGCAATTTAAAACAGTTTGACAATGGATTTAGAAACTGCAAGAACACATTGAGCTTTGTCAGTGTCAGCATTTGTGGTAAGTGCTGTAAGTGGTCAGCATTTGATGTAATTGCTGTATAAACGTTAAAGTCATTGTCCACATGATCATGATGGTTCCAAATTGCTGCAGAAAAAGTCCTATGGTGTTTCAAACACCCATATGCTTGTCACAGGGGAAAATATATTTAGAACATTTCTTGCATAAGATACAATTAAAGATTTTTAACATATATCCTTTAGACCATTACTGTGAACCCTTAAGGGGTTCATGTAAGAAACACTACATGGAAACTACTGATCTGTAGGGATTTGGTGCTTAAAGAGATTGCTACCTCCGAGAGAGGACTGTACATCCATGGATAACATCCTGCATTAGGAAAAAGGGAATAATAGCTACTAGAAGCACCTGACACACAGAAGCATGGAAAGGCAGGCACCTAAAGAGGATATTTCAGAGCAAAAGGGGGGAAAATGATCATGAGGAGGGCAGGAAGTTATAATGAACTATATAATAATCAGGATCACAGCAAAGTTTCTACCATAGGGCAATACTTTTATTCTATCTCTTGAAGAAATTGATACTTCCAAGAGTGAGGAGGGTAAGTAAGATACGTAAGAATAATATCAGATTTAGAGTTGAAAAGAACGCCATTGTGTCCAACCCTCTCATTTTACAGCTGAAAAGACTAAGGCTGAAAAAGATTAAATGACTTGCCCAGGTCACATGGCTAGCAAGTATCTGAGGCAGGATTTAAACTTGGGTTTTCCTGACTCCAGGCCTTGCACTCTGTCCATTGTGTTATCTAACTCTCCCAAATGTTGAAGGGGACAGATACGAACCAGGAATCTCTTGACATGAATCAGTTATTCAATTTACCAGCATGCATTAAGCATCCACTACATGCCAGATACTATGTTAGACGTTAGGGATATAGATTTTAAGAATGAAACAATCCCTACTCTCAAAGAATTCACATTCTTATGAAGGGGATAATAGAAATATGTTCGTATATACCAAATAAGTATAAATGAGTTAGTGGAACTTTCCTTTCCAAGTAAGTGATTTGTTGAGCTTTTGTTTGTTTTTTACAAAAGAGAAAATGAGGAAGCAGTTTGATAATACCTAGGAAATATTCTGTCGTTATTTAGATTGCTTTTTGGTATTTACTGAATTTCTTTTAATGTTTTTTTTTTTTGGAGAGAAGACAGGGCAGTTGGGGTTAAGTGACTTGCCTAAGGTCACACGACTAGTTTTTTTTTTTTTTTGTTAAGTGTCTGAGGCCGAATTTGAACTTAGGTCCCCCTGACCCCAGGGCCAGTGCTCAATTCACTGTGCCATCTAGCCACCTGCCTGTTTGGTTTTGTTTTTTACTGGCCAGTATTTTATCATAGCATTAAAGTCATCTTTGCAATGAGGTATGTCTAGATTTGAATTGAACACAATGTTTGGCTTTTATATTGATGGTTCTTTCAGTATTTCTCTGTCATGTTCATTTAATCAGATATTTGTTGAGCATCTAACAAAATTCTAAGAAATTAATTATGGTGATTTGGTAAATAACCAGAGATAATCTGCTAGATTTCTGTTTTGTAAAGTTATTAATGTATCTATATTATCTATCACTGGCATAATTCTAATGTGCTTTTTTTTCTTTTTAAAGATATTACTATGATGGAGACATGATCTGTAAAGTACAAGGCAAGAGGTTTGTTTACAAGTTTGTTTGTGATTTGAAGACTCTTATTGGATACAGTGCAGCAGAATTGAACCGTTTGGTTACAGAGTGTGAACAAAAGAAACTTGCAAAGATGCAGCTCCATGGTATTGCACAGCCAGTCACAGCAGTTGCTTTAGCTACTGCTTCTCTACAAACAGAAAAAGATAATTGAGCCCAGGAACTTTAGAAGCATGAGGCCTTTTTGAATAGTTAAAACAAGCATTGCTCTGTTACAGAATCTGAAGCTTTTTTATTTGTAGACAGTACACTCTGATGCATGATTTTTTTACAGAGATTTCAGTCTATTGTGAATTTGGATCTTTTTACTTTGAGCATATATTTCAGTATATGCATATGTATGTGTTAAGGGATTAACACACTGTCTTCAATGTGAAGGCTGTCCCGCTGTGGTTGGTAGTTGGATATCTGTCAGGAAAGCCGAATCTGGTCAGTATTAATTTAAAAAAATTCGTAGTAGCATCTAAAGAAGAAAAGTAAATGAAGAATCTACAGGAAACAGTTTAGGTTATACTTTAATAATTTTGGAAAATGTGACTGTTTCCCCTCTCCGCTATCTTAGATGTTACTTTAATTAAAACTACAGAATGGAATTTCCACCACTAGTGCATGTATGCCTGTTAGTTTCATCTAATCAAACAACTGAAATAAGAGATGTTATAAAGAAGTTGAATAAATTACTAAACTTGCAGTATCAAGTCATTATGGCAATTTTTGTATTTGCAAGGAAAGTACAGTAAGAAGGTGATTAGCAGAAGATCAATGCTGAAGAAAGAGATCCAGGTTTAAATCTGGCTTAAGTCAAGCCAATTATATGGATTAATTGTATTATGTGTAGAATAAAATACACACATGAGACCAAGAATTTAAATTATTTTGAGAGATATAAATTCTAATAGACCAGCTATTAACAGAAATCTTAATGATCTGTTTTTCCTGTCAGAAGTTTAAAAGCCTGAAAAGGTATACCTCAACCAGAAAATAGTTTTGTGTTTTATTACCCTACGGTGCTGGTTATACTAAGCAGGGCAGCTTATATATTCATTATGTTTTTTAACCTGGATGAAATGAAGACTTCAAATCAGTCAGTAGTTCCTTACCATACAGGAAAATAATATTTTACTTGCACATATACTTATGAAAAGCTGGAAATTTGGCTTCCAGACTTTTGGGGAATCTAATATTTTTAAAAATCGAAATAGGCTTTCGTTTATGCTTCCTTTTCAATATCTTAAAATACTCTCATACTCTTTCCTCCATGTAAATAACCATTTTCCTACCATAAATTAACTCTGGACAGAAATATCTCATTGTTCTTTAAGAATGTTCCTTGATTCCAGAACCAAAAACTGATAAATATCTCTTCAGCTCTCCATGATAGTGAGTTGGCATCTTAGACATGACCCTTGATGCCCTACATCATTCTTAAACCTACTTCTATCCCTTTCCAAAGCAGTAACTCCATAATAAAAGATCTGTAAATGTTATTGACTGTTAATTGGATAGAAGAGATCAAGATTCATAGGGAAGGTAATTTTCTTAACAACTGATCCTGGAAACAAGGAAAAAGTATTTTAAATATTTTTTATCCTCTATTTTCTTCCCTAATAGTTTCCACTACCAGGTTAAGAAATGCCTTACCCTAATAATCTAGCTTTTTAAAAAATTAATATCTATCTTAATATCTTTTTAATGCCTACAATACTTTATGTAGCTGAAGTCTAAGAACAATAAAACTCTTTAATTTCAATTTTAAGCATCAGTTTGTTAATGCAAGTGGTATAATGACATTTGCCATTTAGTTATATAGTTTCAAGGCTTTTATATCAAAGATTATAAAAGGGTAGTATGAATTCATAAGTAACAGCATGTAGCTTCAATTTACCACTAAAAGTTGAAAGACAGTAATACTCCCCCATTTTGTCACAGGAAAAAAAAAATTACAAGTTGCTCAAAATTTTTCTCATTGGTAAAGAATCATCTGGAGAAGGGAGAAACCTTTCTCTCTCTTTCAGATCCCATCTCTGATTCAAATACATGTGTTGAGTTGAGGAGAAGGATTGAATCCACTTTATTTTTGTCTGTCTAGGAACCACAGTGATCCAATTTCTTTTTCTCAGTGTCCTCCAGAAACATTTTTCCCCCATAGAATTTCATCTATTTCTCTCCATTGGTAGCCACCTTATTTGCCTCATCCACCAGTGATATCAAATATTAGCCAAGAAAATTTCAGGCTAATTTGGGCTACAGCTTTGTGCAAACGTACATATTATTGAAGCTAATGAATTGAAAGGCTTATTAGGCACTTTTATTTTCAAATGTCCCTCCATATGTAGCAGTTTGCATCTGTAGCTAACTTGCCTGAAACTGGCAAAGATCTGGAAAATCATGTGTTAGTTAGCATGTTAAATTAGAGGTGGGTTATCCTAAAGAGAGATGCTTTCCTGTAGTTAAACTAAACTCCACATGGAAATTAAAAGTTTCTTATCAAACCAAGTATATATCATTAATAAATTAGAAATAATTCAGATTTTAGAAATAATTCAGGTTAATACATGCATTTATTGCCTAAGCATTATCTGAAACCTCTCCATTATTGAACAATTATAGCTTTCTTTGAAAGTTTGTTTCATTTATTTTTGGTAAGGTCTGCTGTTTTTCTACATTTGTGATTTATGCACTCCTCCCCTTTAAAAAGGGCTAGTGCAACTTTCAAATAGCACAAAACTGTTTTCAGATTTGTCATACTTGGAAATCTTTGATTTAGCTAGGTCATCAGAGGGTATACAGATACTACAACGTCGATATTGTTCTGTTGCTACCAGGAAAAAAAATTACCCATCTTTTGTAAAGGGAAGCAGGATTTTTTCAATATGTTTTTACTCTTTAAATAAAGACACTTATACTGTCATAGTAACAATTATGTATTCGTGTTTTTTTAGTAATTTTAAATAAAACAGTTCTTTTCTATTTTTACTCAGATATAAAAATATTTGTGCATAAAATGTCAAAATCATAAAATAAGAATAAACTGTTGAACAATAAATGTCTTTGATGTTTGAGGGTTTTTTTCTAAGTGCAATAGTAGTCTCAAATTCCTAAAAGTGAATTAAAGGTTGAGAGTATCACTTTCCTGTATCATATCTAAGCAGTAAGCACTTGCAGCTCATATGCAAATATAGGAAAGTGTAATTTCATTGGTATAGAAATTTCTTCCACTAACATAGAAAACCTATGATTTACTAGCCTATGATTCTAGGAAATCACCTAAGCAGCATAAAGATGAAGTAAATTGCCCACAGTCACATAACTAGTAAGCCTTAAGAAGCAAAATTTTCACCCAGATCTTCATCCTTCCAGTCCTAGCATTCTATCTGGTCTACCCTATGTAGTAACCTGAAACCTTATGTTAAATAGTGAATACAATCAGAATCTCAAAACTAATTTGAAAAAAAAAAAGTTTTTTTTCTTTTTTTTTTAAAGCAATTGGGGTTAAGTAACTTGCTCAAGGTTACACAGCCAGTTATTTTGTGTGGGTGTTAAGTATCTGAGGCTGGAACCGATCCCAGGTCTCCCGACTCTGGGGCCGGTGCTCTTACTCACTGTGCCACCTGGCCACCCCTGGTTTTTTTCTACAAAACCAAAATGCTATTCTTTTCTATGAATGTAAAGGGCTATACTTTAGTATTTTGTTTGATCCCTGGTTTGTTTTTTTAAAAAATAATCCTAGGCAATGCTTACGTTTTAGGAGTATTGTTTTGGAAAAATGGTAGTGACCTTGACAGAAATAGGAAAGTTAGGGGGATGAATGGGTTTTGAAGGAATGATGAATTTTGTTTTAGACGTTGAGTTTGAAATGTCTATGAGAAAACAGGTCAAGATACCAAGCAGTTGGTTGAATGTGTAGGACTAGAATTCAGGAGGGGTATGAGAGCTTGACATGTACATCTGGGAGTCATCATAGAGTTGATAATTGGACCCATGGCATTTGTTGAATCCTGGGATATACCAACACATAGGGGCTGAGACACGAATGATGATCCTAGAAGGGAGACAGAGGAGGAAATGGAAAGCTAGAAGAAAGCAGTGTGTTATGGAAATGCAGAGAGGAGAAAATATTGAGGAAGACAAGGTGATCATCCAAGAAAGATGGGGACTGGTAAAAAGGCATTAAATTAGGGTTTTTAACTGAAATTATTCTTTCATTCAGTTAAATATTTATTGACTATTATGTCTAAAGCTCTATAGGAAAGAAAGATGACAACCAGATAGTTGTAGATGTCTTCACACTAGGTAGCATCATACAGAAACATTTGTTAAAAGTATTAACAGCAAAGCTAGGTGGTGCAGTGGATAAAGCACCAGTCCTGGAGTTAGAAGAACCTCAATTCAAATCCAGCCTCATACAGTGACTTTGGATAAGTCACTTAACCCTGATTTTCTCTCCCCCTAAAAAAAACATTAACAGCAACACAGTACAGAAAATACAGAAAAATAAGGAATTACAATAGACACCTTTTATAAAAAGGGACATTATTTAAGTTTCACAAAACAAATATAATTCAGCTTATAAAGAATATCATCCTACTACAACAGTGTTCAGTTTTTTATAACAAATACAAGTATCTCACAGCAGCCACGCTCCTGAAATAAAATTACTGTAAATACACTAGAGATCACTAAAAAAACTCTTCGCAAGTTACCTTATAATGCAGGAAACTACTTTATAATCTTATCTGTCATGAATTCAGATTTCCATCTGTTAAAAGAGTTTTAAGAAAATTAGATGTAATCTGGAATCTCTTTAAAGACAAGAACATGTCACATCAAATATATATATTGCTGAGTCATTTCAGTTGTGTATTATTCTTCATGATCCCATTTGGGGTTTTCTTGGCAAAGATACTGGAGTGGTTTGCCATTTCCTTCAGCTTATTTTACAAATGAGAAAACTGAAGCAAACAAGGATAAGTGATTTGCCCAGACTACTAAGTGTCTGAGGCCAGACTTCCTGACTCTAGTCCTGGCATAGTATCTACTGTGCCACCTAGTTCTCTCTCTGAGAATTGTCCCCAAAATAGGAATCTAAGGTTTGATTGCTGTGCTTGCTTTGTTTTCTTTGCTTGCTCATGATGCTACTCAGTTACTTGACTTTTGGGCTTTTTGCCACAATAGGACTCCGCCACCAGACAGGAGAGCTTTATTCAAAATCGCTGGGGTTTTCTCAGCTGCTGGAGCTATTGATTGGCTGCCCTCTCTGAAACCTCCACAAGTTCTGGCAAACTGGTCACTCACCCCAGGACCTCCACCCTAGACAGTAATCCAGATCCAAGCAGGTTAAAGCAAGAGTGATTACCCCTCAGACTAGTTGCTTGGTCCCCCTACAATCTGCAGGCCAGGATCTGAGGCAGCCACATGGTGGCGACTCTAGGGCCACTGCTACTCAGCCACTTCTCACTCCAGGGACAGAAACTGGACTGCGCCGTCCCCACCAAGTTCCAACAGAGTTCTACACTGACCTTTTACTTTGTCTTTGGCATTTTTGTTGTGATGATTCTGGAAACCTCCACAGCTGCTGGTGATCCACTCTCCCGAAATCTGCTGTAGCTGCTGGTCAGGGCCACCCTGGGACTAAAACCGTGGGATCCTGCATGGCTGGGCTCGGCTCTCTGCATGCTGCAGTGGACCCTTCCTGTCTACCTGCTGGGCTGCCTTCAATGGGAGATTTGTTTCTCTCTATCACTCGGTGGGTTCTGTAGCTCTAAAATTTGTTTAGAGTCATATTTTATAGGTATTTGAGGTGGTTATGGGGGGAGGTTACAGAGTTTTCCTGCTTTTTTTTTTTTGTTAATTTTTCAAATGCTTTGTTAACTTGTGATATACATCATTCATTTCTACCAGATTTTGAGTTACACATTTTCTCCCCGTTTTTCCCCTACCCACTGCCCCAAAATAGCAGTCCCACAAGATATCCCCTCCTCCAATCTGCTCTCTCCCATATTTTCTCCCATACCCCTTTTGACTTTTCCAGTGGATCTCTATGCCCCAGTGCCTGTATATCTTATTTCCCAATTGCATGTAAAATAGTATTAATAATAATAATATATATATATATATGTATGTATTTGATTTTAAAATTTTGAATTCCAGATTCATTCCCTTCCTCCCTTGTCACCCACCCTTACTGGAAAGATAAACAGTTTAGTATAGGTTGTACATGTGTGGCTAATGCAAAACAATAACATAGTAGATATATTGTAAACGACTGACTATATTTCCCTCCCTCCTATCCCACCTCCTACTTGTTCTATTCTCTACTTTGATCCCATCTGTCCCTTTTCAAAAGTGGGTGTTTCCAACTTCCCTCCCCCCCAGCTTGCCCTCCCTTCCATCATCCCCCCTCTCATCCCCTTCCCCCACTACTCTCCTGGAGGGTGAGATACCCTATTTAGTGTGTATTTCATTCCCTCCTCAACCCAAATACAATGGGAATAAGGTTGACCCATTCCCTTTTGCCTTCCTATTCTTCTCCTCCATTGTAACCATTTTCCCTTGCCTCTTCTCTATGACATAGTTTATCCCATTCTTTCTCCCCATCTCCTCTCATTATATTCCTCTCTCACCTCTTAATTTCACTTTTTAAGTATCATCCCTTCCTGTTAAATTGGTCCTATGCCCTCTACCTATGTATACCTGTAAACATATACATATACACACATTGTCATATGTATTCATATGCCCGTATACCCTCATATACACACACACACATATGTGTGTGTGTGTGTGTGTTTCTATTCCCTTCAACTACTGAGAAAAGTGTCATAAGTTACAATTATTGTTTTTCCATGTAGGAATGTTAATAGTTCAACTTTTGAGAAGTTCCTTATGATTTCTTTTCCCTGTTTACCTTCTCATGCTTCTCTTGCTTCTTGTATCTGAATGTCAAATTTTCTATTCAACTCTGGTTTTTTCAGCAAGAATGCTTGAAAGTCCTCTATTCCACTGAATGACCATATTTTCCCCTGAAACATGATACTCAGTTTTGCTGGGTAGGTGACTCTTGGTTTTAATCCCAGCTCCTTTGCCCTCCAGAATATCATATTCCAAGCCCTTCGATCCCTCAGTGTAGAAGCTGCCAGATCCTGGGTTATCCTGATTGTGTTTCCACAATATTCAAATTGTTTCTTCCTGGCTGCTTGTAATATTCTCTCCTTAATCTTGGAATTCCAGAACCTGGGTATAATATTCCTAGGAATTTTCTTCTTGGGATCTTTTTCAGGAGGTGATTGGTAGATTCTTTCAACCTCTATTTTGCCCTCTGGTACTAAAACATCAGGGCAGTTTTCTTTGAGAACTTCCTGGAGGGTGATTTCTAGGTTCTTACTTTGATCATGGCTTTCAGGTAGTCCAATAATTTTTAAATTATCTCTCCTGGATCTATTTTCAAGGTCAGTGGTTTTTCCCATGAGATATTTCACATTGCCTTCTATTCTTTCATTTGTTTGGATCTGTTTAACAGCATCTTGATTTCTCATAAAGTCATTAGCTTCCATTTGCTCCAGTCTAATTCTGAAGCAATGATTCTCCTCAGTGAGCTTTTGAGATTCTTTTTCCATCTGGCAAATTTGGCTTTTTAAGGCATTCTTATCATTGCCTTTTTGAGCCTCTTTTGCCATTTGAGTCAGTCTATTTTTTAAGGTTTTATTTTCCTCAGTCAGGCTGTTGATTCTCATTTCATAATTTTCTTGCATTTTTCTCATTTCTCTTCCCAGTTTTTCCTCCACTTCTCTCATCTGCTTCTTAAGGTCCTCTATGGCCTGTAACCAGTTTGTATTTTCCTTTGAAGCTTTTGGTGCAGGAGTTCTGACTTCACTGTCTTCCTCCTGTTCCATGCTTTGATCCTTTTTGTCCTCAAAATAGGAGTCTAATGTTGGGATCTTCTGTCTGCTTTGTTTCCTTTGCCTGGTCATGTCGCCCCTTAGTCACTTGACCCCTGGGCTTTTTGCCCCAGTAGGACTCTGCCACCAGACAAGGGAGCTTTTGTCCCAAACGTTGGGGTTTTCTCAGCTGCTGGAGATATTAGATGGGTGCCCTCTCTGAGGCCAACACACTCTCTGGCAAGCTGGACACACACCCCAGGATCTCCACCCTAGACTGCAATCCAGATCCAAGAAGGTTAAAGCAAGAGCGATTACCCCTCAGACTGGTGCTTGGTCCCCCTACACTCTGCAGGCTAGGAGTGGAAGCTGCCATGTGGCACTGGCTGGCTGTGCCGGGTGTCTCAGCAGCTTCTTGCACCAGGGGCAAAAGCTACACACTCCCACTTACTGGGTCCCAAAGTCCAGACTGCACTGAGCTCTCACTTTGTCCTTCGAATGTATGTGTTGATAAATCTGGAAAAGGCCACAGCTGCTGCTGATCTGGAGTCCCTCTGGCAGGCGGCTGGTCAGGCCCGCCCTGGGGCTGCGCTGGCCATTTCCTGCCTCAGCTGGAAGTTAGCTTCTCTGTGTCATTTTGTGAGTTCTGCAGCTCCAATGTTTGTTTAGAGTCCCCTTTTTACATGGATTGGGGAAGGTAGAAGCCGGAGCAGCAGGGAGGTCCTGCTTCTACTCTACCATCTTGACTTCGCCCCCCAGTTTTCCTGCTTCTATGCTACCATCTTGGCTCCACCCCTCAATCAGTTTTCTTGCTTGTAAGAACATCTGTGTTTTTTGTTTAATAATACTGTGTTCCTGTTCACTATGACACCTGATGTAAAGAGAATCTCCAGAATAGGAAGTATGCAAGTCAAATGCTATAACAGCCATTCTGTTCTTCCCAATTAGTGTTAAACCATTTGATGCCATTTGTCTCTCACCTTTTTTCATCTGCATTGAGGAGACCCTCATTGAGTTCTGCATTGACACAACCTTACTAACTGCTTTATAATCTTCTTAACAATGTTAAGATTTTATCTGAATAGTCTCTTTTACTAGACTGTATCAGTTCTCCCTCTGGAAGTAGACAGCATTTTTCATAATGAATCTTTTGAAATTGTTATGGATGATTGTATTGATCAAAATAGTTAAGTATTTCACAGGTGATTATCATTATAATATTGCTTCTACTGTGTACAGTGTTTTTCTGGTTCTCACCAGTTTGCATCAGTTCTTATAAGTCTCCTCAGGTTTTTCTAAAACCATGTCTTGTGTCATTTCTTATAGCACAATAGTATTCCATTGCAATCACATACCACAACATGTTCAGCCATTTCTCAATTGAGGGATATCCTCTCAATTTCCAAATCATTGCTACCAGAGAAAGAGATGCTATAAAATTTTTGTACAAATAGTTCCTTTTCCTTTTTCTTCAATATCTTTGGGATACAGACCTAGTAACTAGCATTGCTGAGTCAGAGGATATGCATAGTTTTATAGATTTTTGGTCACAGTTCCAAATTGTTCTCTAGAATTGGTTGGGCCAGTTCAGAACTCCACCAACAATGCATTAATGTACTTATTTTTCTATATCCCTAAGGAGGTTCCTGTTGATGGGACAGATGACAGAGAAGACCAAAGGAGTGCAGCCAGTTAAGAAATGAAGAGAATTTACTTCCTGACTCACAGTCTTTGCACTATAATTCCAACCTTCATACTAGAGGGACTTCAGCATATTTAGATGCTTCCTTATACACTCAAGTTTCTCAGGTCCTTAACTTACCAATTTCCTGTGACCTACTTTTCCATTCCACCGTAGCTACACACAGAGATGGTTATACCCTTGATCGTTAATAGAGAAATACAAATTAAAGCAACTCTGAGGTTTCACCTCACATGTCAAATTAATCTTCCCAAAGGACTGATCTGACCATGTAATTAGCTTATTCAATAAGTTCCAGTGGCTCCCTATAGCAATCATAAGTACAAAAATATTTATAACAGCTCTCTTGTTTTAGCAAAGAACTGGAAATTAAGGGAGGATACAATTGAGGAATAGATGAACAATTGATCTGAGTCAGTTTCAGAGAAACCTGGGAAGATTTGTATGAATTGATGCTGAGTGAAGTGAGCAGAACCACTTTATACAACATAAGATTAACCCTACCTTCCCCGCCCCCAATGCCTCCTGCTTTCTACCTCCCCTTTCTTACTTTCTTTTTACTCCTGTCTGTATACTAGCTGGAATGACTCTGAGAAGTCATTTAGTCCAATCCTCTATTTTTATAAGTGTGTATACTGAGTCAGAGAGGTTAGATGTTTTCAATTTTTTCTAAGGAAAAACTACCTTTTCTTCCATGGGGACTGAGGAGTTAGGATAATTTTCTTATTATTCTCTATCCCTTACTAGTAAAGGTTCTTCAAGTCTAGAAGTCCTTAAAATGACTTTGGGGCTGTTTCTAGTCAACCCTGAACTTGGGGAAACACCAGATATAAGCCACACTAAAGGAGGAAAAGGAAAATAAAAATAGAAACAAAGGTACAATCCAAGTTTCCCTTGAGCTTGGAGGATTTCCATGTAACTGCTTTGATATGACCTCCAATTGGTATAAGGAGAAATTTATTAAGAGCTTACCATGTGCTGCGTACTGTGCCAAATGCTGGGGATACACAAAAAGGCAAAAGACAGACCCTGTTCTGAAGGAGCTCACAATCTAAATATCCTCACAACAGTCTTAAGAGGTAGGTGCTATCCCCATTTTATAGAGAAAGAGACTAAAGCAAATAGAGATTAAGTGATTTATCCAGTGTCACACAGCTAGTGTCTGAGGTTGGATTTGAACTCAGGTCTTCCTGACTCCAGGTTAAACATGCTATCCACTGTACCACCTAACTAATTCAGGGTGGCCTGCTTGCATAATAGTTGGAGTTGGTCTGAGAACTTTTGGGAGAAGAGAGACTTTTATACTTCCAGAAGACATCTGATGTGCCAGATTCTCTTCAGGATTAACTCCCAACAGGAAGCTGTATAGGAAGCTTGAGCTTCAACATTTCCCTGATTTCTATCTTGCCTTTCTAGAGACTTAAGGAAATTTATTCTTGTGTGAGACTGGGGCCTCTCCCCTGGTTCGAGCCAAGATATCTCATTCCCAGAGGCCCATTAGCTTTATTTTCTGGCATAGTCTACATAACTTCTCTGATTTTTGTTTGCCATCTGCTTGGAAAAATTGATTTACTCACTATTTATGATTTCCCAGCCAAAATTTGGCAGGAAGGAAATAAGTCTGTAGGTTTAAGTTTGGGATAATCCTTCCTCCTTTAAGGGATAACCAGGAAAGTGACTTTTTGTCTTGAACTAAAATTATGCACCTAGGGCAGCAAAATTTAGAGGTAAAAATATATATAATCTATAACACCCCTTTGAAAGACTGAAGAAAAAAGTGGCCAGTCTCATGGCCAATCATCTCCTTCTCTATTTAAAGCAGCAATCATTGTCTTTGTAGAAGGGTGAGTAAGATTCCATGAATATCTATCAATATCTTCCCCATGACCTGCATTTAGAGAATTCATGAGGACACATCTGTCTTACGTGGGCAGTACACATATGACAATAACAAAAACAATTCAAAGCATGTTGCACCTTTCGTTTCAACTCTGTAAACATTTATTAAGCACTACTATTGCCAGGCACTGTGCCAAGGGCTAGGGATACAAATAAGAAAAACAGTCCTTGCTCTCAAGGAACTTACAGTCGTGTGTGTGTGTGTGTGTGTGTGTGTGTGTGTGTGTGTGTGTAAATGGAGTCCGAAAGGGTATCTATAGTGGGGTACGAATTTCCATGGAATTGAAATCAGGTAGAACCTCTGATACGAAATGGTTACCTGGAAAATTCTGAACCCTCTAGAAATGCTTTGGGAGGCATTTGTGACTTTAGCACTCCAATTAGATAGGAGAGGCAACTGAGGGAATTGAGAAGGTGTTGAGTTTCAAATACTGAGTCAGTCTGCATAAGGATGAGATTTCAGGTAATCAGCTTATCCTGGGGGAGGCATAATGTTCTGTGGAGTGGAAACCAAGTAGAACGGAAGATGGAGAATATGGGAGAACAAAGACCAGAAATTCCAAGGTTTGCCACCTTTCTCCCCACACCCACTTTGGAAGAACTGATTCCTGGACCTAAATGATCTGGTCTATGTGGTGAGAGGGTTTTCTGCATTTTAACAATTCAAGAAATCTTTTCAGTTCATATGGCCCTCTCAATGTAAAGAGCTGAGGACATTAATAGGAGCAGCACCAGAAACATCAGGGCTATAGTGAAGATGTCAACATATCCTGCTGGTCAATGATGCTCATCACTGTCCTGTTACCATGTGCTACACCTGATTATTGTTCACTGACCCAGCAGCCCCATTTTACAAGCCTCATGGAGGAGAGAGGGAATAGTAAAATTTTGTTGTATTAGAGGCCTCTGAGAGATTACCTTCCTTCTTCTATGGAGGTAGATACTTTTTGTATGGTTTGGTAGGTACTTCACTTCCCTCTTGTCTTCCTTCAGACATCAAGGCACTTCCCAACTATGATACCTCTTTGTCCTCTGACCCCTTCCCAGGGGAAGAGTTGTACTGGTAGCAGTGAGAAGACAGATGGTAATTTAGTGGTGAGATTTGGCAAGCAATGAACAGAATAACAGAGGAGGTATTCAAGAGCAGAGTACAGTGTAGAATTGAAATGGCTAATAGCTTAAGATTGGAAAGGGAGGAAAGTGAAGTCAGAGCAGGTCTAATGACCTGACAAAATACTGAAGGAAGGAGGAAATAAGGGTCTTGGTGTGGGCAAAAAATAGATTTAGAAAAAGTAAGGCAGAAGGAGAGGTGGAATGGATAGAACGTTATGATCAGAGAAACATTCAAAGTTTCTACCAGAGAAGTACGTAGAAACAACGAGTTTCTGTCAAAGAAGTAGAATACTTGTGGGTAACATTGAGATCATGTATGACTTTCCAATACGTGGTTCACTGGAGTGAAGAAGGTCATGGGAATGAAGGAAACTGAAGTGTTTTGGGAAGAAGAAATATGTGAGCTAGGTGCTTAAAGTTGTACTTCAGAGTTGACTAGCTTTGTGACCCTGGGCAAATTATTTTACCTCAGTCTGTCCCAGTTTCCTCAATTGTAGAAGGGGGATAATCATAACACCTGCCTCCCAGAATTGTTATGAGGCCCAAAGGAGATAAAGTTTGTAAGTGCCAAGCACAGTGCCTGTCACATAGTAGGTGATTAATAAACGTTGATTTCCTTCTTTCCATCCTTGGGAAAGAAGGGAGAATGATCTGGGGGACAACATTATTTGGATTGTGCAGAAAAATTTGAGGATGTTTTTTTAGGTTGGATCTTCAACTCTAGAATGAGGGGGTTAAGACAGATAAGGTATTCACTAAAATACTTTCCAACACTTAAAATCTATGCTTCTCATACTTAAAAAAACACCTTTTTTGCTGTGTATTTTCTTTTGCAACATGGCTAATATGGAAATGTTTTGCATGACTTTGTATTTATAACGAGTATGATGTTGCTTACCTTCTCACTGGGTGGAAGAGAGGTGGGAGGGAGAGAATTTGGAACTGAAAATTTTTAAAAATTAATGTAAATTTTTTACATGTAATTGGGAAATATTAATGAAATAGATAAAATATATTTTAAAAACCTATGCGTCTATCATTTGGCTAACGGAAATAACCCACAGAGTTAAGTCGGGTGATGTAGATAGGCAATTCATACTTTTGGTAAAACTTTCTTTACTTTTGTTTTTTTTTTGCAACATGGCTAATATGGAAATGTTTTCCATGATTTCACATGTGTAATAGATATCTTATTGCTTGCCTTCTTAATGGATGGAGGGAGATAATTTGTTATTCAAAATTTAAAAAGGAATGTAAAATTTTCTTTACCAAGTAAAAATGTAATTTTTTTAACATGTAAGTGGGAAAATTTAACGGACTAAGTACATATATATATATATATATATATATTTTTTTTTTTTTTTAGAGATCTATGTTTTTATGATTTGGTTAAGGGAAAAACGGCCCACAGGTAAGTCTGGTGAATCAGATAGGCAATTTTGTATATATAAAAAAAAAAAAGAACAGGGAGGAAGGAGGGGAACAGAAACACGCACGACCCCGCTAGGGGCCTGCCGCAGCCTCAAACTTGCCTGGGCTCCTCCTCCAAGCGAGGGGAGGAGGGAGGGGGCGTGGCCTATCTAGTCACTCCCGGGGCGGTCCAATCAGGCTCTCGCTTTCTCTTTCAGCAGAGCCAACCAGAGCAGGAGGAGGGGCCGGGTAGGAAGTGGTAGAGAGGTTGTGCCTGGGAGGGGGGAATGGGATGTGGGACCCCCAGCTCCGGGTGAGTGATTAGTCGGCTGGCTGCGGTCAGAAAGTGGGGACAGGGGCGGGGACCTTGGCGGGGAAGGCGAGGAGTCGTGGGGAGGCTTCGGAAGTCTCGTTGCTCCCTCCTCGCGTGTCTCTGAGGCTTTTGAGTGGTAGGGGCAAGGGGGAGTTCACCGAGCATGGAGCTCTAGACGCTTCGGGTGCTGGAGAAAGGCGGGACCCAGCTGGGGTGTGGAGGGGCGGAGAGGCGGAAAAAGAGCCGGCAGTCTGGGGCGGGGTCCGAGAGGGGCCGCCGGCGCTTCGGGGCATGCTGATAACTTTGTGTTACCTGTACCTGTGGGCGCGCTGGGGGGCGCGGCCCGCGCGTATTATCCGCCGCACCGTTCGCAGGCTGCACCGCTCCCGCTGCTCCTTCACCTTCTGCCACAGCGGCGGGGGCAGCAAGCTTCAGCTGGAGCAGCCGAGGCCCAGCCCGGGGGGTCCGGGGGTCATTGAGGACAGTATCTGCTTAAGGATGGGAAACCGAGTCTTCTTCATTGACGAGACCCAGGTAGTTTCATATTCTTTTGGTTGTGTGGAATTGGGGTTGGGGGTGAGTGTACACGAAGACAGATTGGCTTTGCTTAGCTTCCCATTATCAAGAATGGTATAGTGAAGGACTTGGACAAGCTTGAATTCCAATGTGTCTCCTATATTGACCAGCTGTGTGGTCGTGAGCAAATCTTCGAGCCTCTGTTTTTTCATCTGGAAAATGGGGATGATAATACCTATAATATAATAATATTATATTACCTATACCTATTATATTATTACCCATAATATTAATACCTATAATATAATACCTATCACACAGTATTGTGAGTGAGGTACAAATTATGTGTAAAGCTTTTGCAAACTTGTAAAATGATACATAAAACAAAGTGAGAGTTTTTATTATCGATTTGTGGGAGGGTGATTCTGTAACATGACCTTTGACCATATTTTCCCTAGCGTTTATATTTTATGTTTATGTGAATCATAGACATTTGCTACCACTGAAAATAAACAGAATTTGTTAGGGCTCTGTGTTCATAAGGATGTGAAAGTCTGGAGTCGTGGAAATAGCATGTACTTGCACTTAGAAGACCCGGACTGTATAATGCCATTTACTGGCCAGCTGTGTGACCTTGAAATATTTCTAGTTTTTCAGTTGTAGATTATTAATTACAGCTATTATCTAGTTGTAAAAACATTTGTACGGTTTATATGTTTTGACTTCAAAAGAAATTTTACTCTGTTATGCCCGGTACTGTTTGGGATTGGAATTGGAAATGTTTACAAACTATTTTCATTTGATTAAGGATCATGATATGTGTAAAATGCTACATGAAAAAGTTAGTGTTGAATAACATGAAAATGGAGCAGTGTGGCTCATTAGAAAGAGCACTGAAGTTAGAGTACCTGAAGTCAAAAGCCAACCTTTGTGACTTTGGATAAGTTACTTAATTTCTGTGGCCTTCAGTTTCATCTATAAAATGAGAAGGGATGAACTAGATGTCTATGACTTTTTGAAATGCAAACCTCCTCCCTAACCTTCCTCCAATGCCTGATTGTGATACGGACTTGACTCTACTTTTTGGAAAGTTGTGCCCAGTGGAGCACAGGTTCTGGCATTTTCTGTAGATCTGTAAAGGCTTCACGCACTATCCTTGAGATGTACTGTTGGAGGACAAGGCTAGCCTAACATTTCTGGGTGTGGTGCTAAATATCAGAGCCGGGATTCCCAAGTCATCCCGACTGCCGGTGCTCATACTCAGCTCTTACCTGTGTCCGTCCCCCCCGAAAAAGCTCATTTCTAATTTGTTAGCTACTAGGTGACAAATTCATTGACTGTAATCTCTTGGAACAAAGAAAGATACAGAATGACACTCAGTACTAAATGATCCTCTTCTCTGTTATTTTTTCCTGACAGAAAATGAGCCTGAGGGTACTTAAGAATTACGGTTTTAAACCAAATTGAAATATTAATTTAGCTGCTGGTATGCTAAATGTGAGTTAAACATATATATGTGTGTATCTATATATAGTAACATTTTCATTGTAAATGAAACTGAATTGCTCAAGAAGTTGTAGTTAAATGCAAGGTTCATACAATACATTCTTTGTAGATACACAAATAGAAACGTTGGTGGAGTTGATTTCATAGAGTCATAGGTAAGAAGAAATGTAATTTTCTGGAACATTTTATAACCTTGCTTTGTACTGCTTATGATCAGCAAAAACAAAAAGACAGTAAGAAAGACAATTGAGACTTAATATATTAACATTTATTGCACGGCATGAAAATAGAAATTCCTTGGAGAACTTAATGGGATCCTTGAAAATAAGTCAACTAGCACATTGATTTTAGATGACTTTAATGCAAAAGTAGGCATAGGGAGGATGCAATATATCTGTAACAAGCTATTTTCATCATCCATGACTATAGAATCACCACATTTTGGATTCTTCACATTAGAGAGCAGCAGTGTGGTATAGTGGAAACAGTTTTAGATTTGGAGTCAGAAGTCCTCTGTTCAAATTCCAGCTCATCGGTCTTAGTTTCCTGATTTGTAAAATGGTGAAATTAGATGATATCTGAGGTTCCTTCCCAGTTCTGTATCATGTGATCTTAGGTGCTCCATAAAAGGAAGTAGAATTGACATTAAAGAAGAAGGAAAGAACAAATGAACCAGACCAGATACACACAGAAGAAATCTTTGTTGGTGACACAATTTGAAGAACATTGAGAGAGATCAATTATCAAGTGTCTGCAAGAAAGGAAGATGTTAAATGGTTTGGAAAAATCACACATGGTCTTATTACCCATAAAACATCACTTGAGAGGCACAAATATCAAGTTACTTCTACTTTAACTAAATAGAAAAAATGTACCCATTATCAGAAATTTGTTGGATTTTTAGTATGGATTCAATAATTTTTAACAAGATAGATAAATTAGTACTACCTGGACTGATTTGGAGTACATTTTTTTAAAATTCTTCTTAGTTTGGCTGTTCAGTTAAAGCCAACATAGTTGGCCCTAAGGGGCAGCTAGGTGGTACAGACACAAGGCAAGACATTACCCTGTGATGTCACTGATCCTCTTCCAAATGAAGGGGCAAACAACATAGTGGAAGCAGTAGACTTCCATCACTATAAGCACCCTCTAGTACACCACATATAGGTTGTACATTGAGACTTACACTGCAGCTATGTCTTCAGATCTGGGTCTGCGTGTACTCAGTAGGCCTTGTACCTTAGGAAAAGGTTTATTTTACGTGTATGTGATAGTAATGGAATGTGGAGATTCCCCTGTATTGGGCTTGGTTTTCAAATTGATTGTGTTAAAAACCAGAGCTTGTTAATCCCACCTGTGGGATGGACTTGTTGATGTGAAAAGAAAGTCCTGAACTGGGAGGAGCTGGTGACATAGATTTGGAGAGACAAGAGAGAGGCAGAAGACCTTTTTGGAAGCAGCACCTCGTGGAGGCAGAGAGAGAGACTGAGAAGGATTGCTGAGGGCTACTTTGAATTGCCCTGGACTTTTGAGACCTGCCCCCGGAGCTGCCAAGGACTGAGGAGACATGGCTGTTTTGCTGGTACTTTGTATGTCTGTTTTGATGTTGTTTTGCCAGATTTGTCCACTGGTGAAAGACAGTCCTTTTGTTGAAGAAGTCCTGGAACCTGGCTGTTGGCTAAGAAGCCCTGAGACTGTCCTGCAGACAGAGAGTGAATACTGTCCACTGGTGAAGGACAGTGCTGTTGTTGCAGGGGTCTGGAGACTGTCCTGCAGACAGAGTGAATACTGTCCACTGGTGAAGGACAGTGCTGTTGTTGCAGGGGTCTGGGAACCTTTCTGTTGGTTCAGAAGCCCTGAAGAAGGATTTTCTTGTTGTATGTTTACAGAAATCCTGGGAGAGGGCTTTGCTAATGTGTTCAGGGGTTCTAGGACTGTTCTACAGACAGAGGATGAATTCATGAAGGGACTGGCAATGTATCTTGTGGCCTTGCTAAGCCTTGTCTCCCCAGGAACTAAGATTGCTGAGAACTTGCCTCATGTCAAGATGAAGAAAAGACCTCCATTTGGGTATTAAGTGCTGTGTTTAAACTTGATGTAACTCTGGGGTAGATTCAATTGTGATCCAGGGGTGGGGAACTTTTGACCTTATGTTTGGAAACTAATCTCCATTTGAGAAGAGGGACTTTGTGGTGGATTAAATTAAGGTATAGCCTAGGGGTGGAGAAGTATTTAGAACCAAGACTTTGTAATTGATTGAATGATTGGAAGGTCCTGGGTAGTACTTGGAGATTATTTAATCATGCTTAGTAAATGCTGTATTTGGAATGATGTCATGTTTTGATCTTCTCTGTTCTTGGTTTGTCGCTGAATAAAATGGAGAGTACCTATGCTGGTATTCTGAACCTTAGGAAGTTGCCTTTCCTTGGCATTACATTACAGTGTATTAATAGTCTATGAACTGTGGAACTAGAAATCCTCTCCAATGATAAAGATTATAGTCCTCCTGTGTCTGTCCTTCCTCCATGACTCTTGACCCTTGTTCTTGCCTAAGTTCATCACTCAATGTGTTGAAAGACTTTGTTAGTATCTCCTGATGTTTTGAAGGTACCATTGAAGGTGACTACTTGTCATTCCTTACCCTCACCAAAAAATAAGCCCATCTTTTCTTTCTATCATAGGATTGCCTCAGGACATATTTTATTCCTGTCCTTTGGAGCTCCTTATTGGTTGTATATATCACACCTTCCATATGCTTTTCCATTGCTCTCTATGTGAATTAATTTTTGGTTATTTGGAGACCAGGTCTCCCACTGTGGTAAAGGAGATCTAGTTCAGAGTCCAAAACTGAAAAGGAACTTCCTGTGGATGGTGAGGTGCATTAGATATTCCTGTTTGTTGATAACATTGTACAGATTACATCAAACTGTAGAGTATTGCAGAATCTGCTAGAAGTGAGCTGTAATCACTCGGAGTTCAATCTGATCATGTACATAGGAAAGACCAAGTGGTTGAAGAATGTCTATTGCCCATATTACAATATGCATTTGGAAGGACGCTATAGAGTTTGTCCATCATTGTGTATATCTGGAACAGATAGTACACGTGGACAGTGAATTAGACCTTGAGTTGAATAAGAAGAGAACAGATCAGGATTGTCTTTAGGAAACTGCAGAGTTCTTTTACTTATTTTTTAAAATTTTAATTTTAACTTTTTGGAGGGGGGAAGGCAAGGCAATTGGGATTAAGTGACTTGCCCAAGGTCACACAGCTAGTAAGTATGCCAGGTGACCGAGGCCAGATTTGAACTCAGGTTCTCCTGATTCCAGGGTTGGTGCTGTATTCACTGTGCTACCAAACTGCCCCCAGAGTTCTTTTAATGACCCCAGGGTTCTTGTGAAATGAAATGCCCATCTTTTTGGTACCAACATTGTATCCAAGGAAGCAAACATATTTGCATAGTGCCTGGCACTAAATACATATTAAATATTCTATCTGTGTCAATCTATGTACAAAAAACACCAAAAAAGTTGATTTTCAACAAGACTGTAAAAAACTTAAACATAATTTTAGAAGCACAATTCAGTCTTGACTGAAATATGTTGTCCCAATGTTATACTTTTGAAATACATTCCAAAGTGTGGGAATGGAGTGAACCACAAAGGATCTGTAACTTCATTGGTACTGACTGGTTAGTTGCTACTGACTGCAGCAGTTTTTAAAAATTATTTTATTTATTTACTTTTAGTTTACAACATTCAGTTCTACAATCCTTTGAGTTTCAAGTTTTCTCTCCCTACCTCTCCTCCTCCCATCCGTGGCAGCCTGTGATCAAATATAGGATCTACAAATACCTTCATATTAAACTTTAGTCAGGTTGTAAAGGATTATAACCAGTGGAATGAACAATGGGAAAGAGGAATCAAAACAAAACAAGGAAAAGAGAGCAAGTAGTTTGCTTTAATCTGCATTCAGACTCTGTAGCTCTTTCTCTGGGTGTGGATATCTCCATCAAGAGTCTTTTGGAGTTGTCTAATAACCTTATATTGCTGAGAGGAGCCCAGTCTATCAAAGTTAGTTGTCACACGTACATTGTATCTGTAATTGTGTACAAATTTCTCCTGGTTCTGCTCTTCTCACTCAACATCAGTTCATATAAATCTCTCCAGGTTGTTATGAAGTCCATCTGCTCCTCATTTCTTGTAGCACAGTAGTATTCCATTACATGCATATACCACAACTTTCTCAGCCATTCCCCAATTGATGAGCATCCCCTTGATTTCCAGTTCTTTGCCACCACAAAAAAAGTTACTATAAATATTTTTGTACATATGGGTTCTCCCACTTCTATGATCTCTTTGGGATACAGCCCTAGAAGTGGTATTGCTGGGTCAAAGGGTATGCACTTATCTATAGCCCTTTGGGCATAGTTCCAGATTGCTCTCCAGAATGGTTGGATCAGTTTACAACTCCACTAGCAATGCATTAGTGTTCCAATTTTTTCACATCCTCTCCAGCATTTATCATTTTCCTGTTTTGTCATCTTAGCCAATCTGACTGGTGAGATGTGGTACCTCAGAGTTGTTTTGATTTGCATTTCTCTAATCAATAGTGATTTCGAGCATTTTTTCATATGTTTATAGATATCTTTAATTTCATCCTCTGAAAACTGCCTGTTCATATCCTTTGACCATTTGTCAATTGGGGAATGACTTATATTCTGATAGATTTGATCCAATTCTCTGTATATTTTAGAAATGAGGCCTTTATCAGAGACACTGATTGTAAAAATTCTTTCCTAATTTTCCACTTCCCTCTTAATTTTGGTTACATTGGCTTTATTTGTACAGAAACTTTTCAATTTAATGTAATCAAAAATAGCAAATTGATTAGGGAGGTATAGAATGATTTTCTTGCTGCAGTGAGGGCCCAGTTGATATTAGATAACTTACATTTGAGGTGGTTCTAGTCAGCGTGGTTTATTATTTTCTCTAGCTGCATCTGCCCTTTCATAAATATGCACAGTGATTATCGTTATTAGATGTTTTGATATTTCAAATGAGAAGGGGGGTTTGGATGAAAATAAAATTTTAGGTCATTTTGCTTAAGCACAAATAACTAAATATGCAATTAAAAAGGGATCTTGTAACTATTTAAATTGGCATATTTAAAGAGTGGCATATGCAAAATTGGTACTTTCTTAAATGGAAGGTGCCCATTCCATTCCTTGAGGGCAGGGGTTGTTTCTTTTTCTTTTTCTTGTTTTTTTGTTTTTTGTTTTAGCCCTAGCACCCAGCATAGGTCTTGGCACATAGTAGGCATTTGATAGACATTTGTTGAATTGCATTATCCATATTTATTCAAGTGGCTAATTTTTTCTTTTTTCTTGTATAGGCATTCCTCATTTTGTTGTACTTTGCTTTTTTGTACTTTGCAGATACTGTGTTTTTTTGTGCAAATTGAAAGTTTGTGGCAACCCTGTGTTGAGCAGATCTATCGGGGCCATTTTCCCAACAGCACATACTCACATCATGTCTCTGGGTCACATTTTGGTAATTCTTGCAATATTTCAGACTTTTTCATTATTGTTATATGGTGATCTGTGATCAGTGATCTTTGATGTTACTATTGTAATCATTGTGGGGCACCATGAACTTCACCCATGTTAGATGGTGAGCTTAATAAATGTTGTGTGTATTCTGACTGCCCCTGTGACTGACCATTCCAGTCTCTCCCTCTCCTTGGACCTGCCTATTCCCTGAGACACAACAATATTGAAGAATATTAAGTAAAATTAGTTGATAAAGCAGCGGCAGGGTTTGAGAGGTTTAACTTTAATTTTGGAAAAAGTTCTACGGAGGGTAAAATGCTATCAAATAGCTTTGAATGCTACAGAGAAATCTTTTGTGAAAAGAAGAGGCAAATAATGTGGCAAACTTTATTGTTTCATTTTAAGAAATTGCCATAGCCACCCTAGCCTTCAGTAACCACCACCCTGATTAGTCAGCAGCTATCATCATTGAGGCAAGGCCTTCCATCAGCAAAAAGATTATGACTTGCTAAAACCTTAGACAATGGTTAGCATTTTTTAGCAACAAAGTATTTTTAAATTAAGATATGTTTTTGTAGACTGTTGCATACTTAATAGTGTTGTACACCTAATAGACTACAGTATAATGTAAATGTGACTTTTATATGCACTAGGAAGCCAAAAAAATTTGTATGACTTAACTTTATTGTGATATTTGCTTTATTGCAGTGTTATGGAACTGAACCCGCAATATTTCTGAGGAATGCCTGTAACTCAAACCGCCTGGAACTGTACTGTTGGAATAATGATAATAGAAATATTGCAGTAATATCTAACTTCTTTTCCTTTTTTTCTCCTCTTTCATCCTAGTCCATTGATGACTTAAATAAGTGGGCTCTACTTCTTGTTTCTCCTTTTATTTATCCTGGTGACATTCTTGAAGCAGAACACATAGCGTTTGTGATAGAAAGCATTTTGCTACGAAGTCAGAATTTACCAGCACCGTTTTTCCCTTCAGAAACGGTGAGTGACATTTTTCTTGTGTGTCTTGCTAAAGATTTGAGCTAATTAACTATTCAGAGAATAGTAGTAGTTTTAAGTATATCACTTAATATTTTACTGTAGTGTTATATATACCAGTAGCATGATGGAAGAAATAATTACTGTTGTAATTAATGGCTTACACCAAAGCGGGCTCCCCATTACCTGGCATATACTGCTTTAATACCCTTTGTAATTACTGCTTTTTTATAAAATTGCTTCTTACTTCATTGTACCTTTCAAACAGCATTTCTTCTACCTCCTTGCTTTAAAGGAAACCTGGCTTTCTCCTCCTATTTCTCTTCTGCTGTAATCACTCTAGGTTCACAGGTTTGTGAGGAAGAGAGAGAATACTTTTTTATTTACCACTGCTGCCTTTAGATTGTTTATCTGCTGTTATCTTTCTCTGGCCTTTTCTCTTCAAAGGTTTTTGTAATTTATTTGTCCACTCTCCAGATCCTTGCTGTCATCTACTGACTTTCAGGTCATTCTTCCAGATTTTTCAGTGACTTTATAGTAAACTTCCTTTCAATATGCTCAGAATTTCCTCTAGTTAGAATGTCCTATCTCTTGTTCTTCACCTGTGGATTCCTTTTGCCCAGTCTTTAAATGGCAGCTTAAATGCAACCTCATCTAGATAACTTTTCCTGATACCCTTCAGCTTGCACTGTTTTGTAACTCTCAAATGAACTTATTTTTCAAAAATAGCTTTTTCTTTTTTTTTTATGACTCTGTAATTTTACTTAACTCTCTCCCACTTTATGTAGAAAAAAATTGCCCACATTTAGATATAGTCAAGTGACATAGCTAGGTCCTATACCCATAGTTCTTGCTTCTTTTCTTAAAAGAAGAAAGTTTGTTTCCCTGTCAGTTCTAGTCCTGAGATTGTTCATTACAATTCATCACAGTATCACTGATGATGGTGATGATGTCTACTGCTGCGGCTGCTATTTCTTATATTATTGTAGTTGTTGAAATCATTGGTCTTTTGGTTCTGCTTGCTTAACTCTGCATCAATTTCTAGAAGTCCTTCCATGTTTCACTGAAATTTTCCATGATATTCATCATTTCTTGTTTTGCCTTACTTACATATACCATAGGTCAGGCATCTCACAGTTAATGGGCATCCCTTTTGTTTCCAGGTATTTGCTACCACAAAGAGAAAATCTATGAATTTTATTTGCTAGATGTTTCTTTTTTGTATATGTGTATGTATATGTATATATGTAGTAATGGGATCGGTGAGTCTAGAGATACAGAACAGTCCAGTGACTTCATGTAAGTTTTCAGTTGATTTCTAAAGTGGTCTAATTCACAACTCCATCAGTAGTGTTAGTATACTTGTCTTCTTGTAATCTCTCTACCATTGACTCTCATTTTTATTAATTTTAATGCACTTGTGGGATATAGTACTATTATATGTTATGTCTATTTGAGTATCTTATCCTTCTCACCCTGGGTGTAGAGACATATATTGACTTTGTATTTTTTTCCAGTGCTTATCACAGTACCCTGCACATAGTATATGCTTGTTATATTGTGTATCTAAAAACAATTTTTTTTTTTTGCTTCTGATGGGGTACATTTTATTTTATTTTATTGCTTTTTGCAGGGGGCAGGGCAGGGTGATTGGGGTTAAATGACTTGCCCAAGGTCACATGGCTAGTAAGTGTTAAATTTCTGAGGCCGGATTTGAACTCAGGTACACCTGACTCCAGGGCCGGTGCTCTAGTCACTGTGCCACCTAGCCACCCCTGGGGTACATTGTATTATGAAGAAAATTCCAGAAGTTTGCACTGTGACTTTTTGAATTACCAAAATTCTTGACAGCTTAAACTATCTTTCAAACCACCCCATAAAAACAAAGAAAGACATACAAGTGGCTCTTTGTAATGCTGCCTTAAAATGTTTTGTCAGAACCACAAATGATCTTATTGGAGTATACTGAAGGTATTTAAATAGTCCAAGATGTCTTTTAACCATATGCTTTGCAAATAAATTTTTGTGCACAAATTCTCATTTTGGTTAATTTCCAATTTTGTGCTTTTCCATGTAGACAGACTTGTATTGATATCCCGTCCTCTCACTTACCCATAGTAAGTCTTCGGTCGTCACCGGCCTCCTAGGAGGAATTACCAGACAGAGCACCCGAGGTTTGCAGGAGTTGTTTATTCAGGCTCAGCTACATCGAGACTGCCCTGAACTTCCGCATCAGGGCAACTTATAGGTACACATAGCCAATCATCTTCTACAGCTCTATTCATTACCTTTTAAGGTCATACATCAAGCAAGCAGGCACTAGCCCATATACCATTACTTCCTGGCCCCCAACATCTCCCCCTTTTTGTTTAATCAGGACGCTTGTCCGGTACAGCCTTAAGCAGTGCAGTTGCAATAACCTGAATTTAGCAGACCCTGGCGGCAGTAGGGGAATGCGGGATGTTCTGGCTTGGGTCATCTCCTGATCCCTGAACCTTACCCGTCCTCGGTAACCCAACGCCCTCGGGCCCTGTCTTAGGCGGCCGGGTCAGGAGAGGTTGCCCGTCATAGAACGGATCCCGTCTTACTTCAAGGGCGTTACATGTCTTCCATGGAAGCCAGCCATACTTGAGGGTCTGCTCCTTCCTCAATGGCCATAATGGCCTTTTGTGTGAGCAACATATATCCTTGTTGTCTTCTCTGCAATCGGCAGAGGTACCAGACAAGCAACCCTATGGTCAAGAGTAACACCATACTTGACGCCCCCAAACCTCCCCAAGAGGCAAACTATTGGGTAATGTTTTGGAACCACTCAGTCCATGCTGATAACTGGGGACCAGATATGGTGGTAGAATTCAATACAACTATAGCATGTCTTAATTCATTTAACTTCAGTGTAAACTGCTTATTCCATGTCCCGTTTAAAAATGAACCCAGAGTATAGGACAGATTAGCTGCCCTAGAATATCTTTGGTACGGGGCAGAGGTCACACAAAGACCGGTTGTGTGCCATTGGCACCCCATGAGACCCATTTCCATTATGGCATCAATTTGCTCTTGCTGAGATAAGAAATTCTCACTACCTTTAACCAAAGCCGTGGTCCCTACTGCAGTGGACCCGGCAATACCAAGTCCTAAAAGCAGAGGTACAAGTATGGGGGCTCTTTTCTGTCTAGGCAAATTTGCATGCTCTCGCCCACCCTCACCTGAATAAAAGTAAGGAGAGGGGGCCTCAAAGCATAGACAAAGGTCAGAGCTGACCAAGGGGAGCATGTGAATAGACAGTTTAGATAAGACTTGGGCTAGGTGGTTAAGGAGACAAAAGGCAAGGATAAAGGAGGGTGTGGGCCAGCCCTGGCCTTGATTACTTAATCAAGAGATTAAGTAAGAACAAAAGGGGTTGAAGGGTGTAATGTGGGGTAGGGGGAAGGGGCAGAGTCGGAGGTTGGGAAAGGAATTTTACAGATAACAATTTTACAATACAAATTGCAGTTACAATTTCACAGACTGGTTTCACAAATTGACCTAGACCCCAGGTACCCCATCATTCCCCCCTTAAACAGATGACACCCGAAATCATTTGGGGGCACAGGACGATGATCTCAGCCTCCCGAGCTACTTCCCGCTGGGGAGGGGCGAAGAGCTTTCCCTGCCTATCAGGGTATCATCATTCAAGGGGTGGGGGTCCATAGCCAAAGTCCGGAATTTGGCCGATGCCAGGTCCAAGGGGTGATGGGTAACGACTTCAGGCAACGGTTGATACTCAGCCTAAAAAAACACAAATCTAGCAAAAAGATTAGACAAACAAGGGCCAAAAAGGAGTAAGAGAAAATTGACCAGAAGTGGGGTGAGTATGGGCTAGTATAACCCATTACTCAGACTATTTCACTGTCCTTCATATTTTCCCATAGAATAGGCCTTTCAAAATCCCACTAGAGATTTAAAATGTCTTCTAAAAGTATTTTCCCTTCTTTAAAACAGTTCAAGACTCATAAAACTTTTAGAATGATCTTAAGCAGTTTGCATAACTTTCTGTACATGTTCTAATCTTAGATAAAAATAATATTAGATTTTCCAGTAGGCTAACACGAAAGAGCTCACATCCTTTACTGACTCCCTGCTCCGATCATAGAAACCTGCTATAGAAGGAAAAAAAACAGGGACCTGTGACATTCCAAATATGACAGGATAGAACATCCTTGATTCTGTTTAAATTCAGGTTAGTTACAGATATCCAACCATGCAGTATCCATTCCACCTCAATGCTAGACTCAGGAATAGGTGGGGAACATTCCTTTTCAAAGGAACCCCATAGGTGTTCGTAAAGTCAAATCTCCCATCAGGTTTATAAATCATTGCCCTAATAGATTTGCATCTACTGCCCAAGATTCCTCATCTTTCTGTAACTATGCTTAATCTGATCTCACACTAAAATTTCCGTTCTCTCAACTAAAGTGTCTCTGATTTAATCCCAACAATTAATTCAGTCAATGGCATTAATACCCAATTATACTTTGAAATACACTGGGATCCCTATGACATATACACAGATATAACTTTTCTACAGAAACTTTATAATCCCAATCTCAGTCCATGGGATAATGATTCAATATTGCATTTGTATTCTTATTTCCTTTTCTTCTCAAATATGATTGAGCTATTAATTATAAAATCTAGTTACAAATCTTTCTGTCTTCCTTAAAACTTCCTCACACCCTTCTCAACATACTTAAACCATCTGATACAAAGGTATCCATACCACTATTTAGAGACAGGAGGGGCTTGGAAATCCCCATTTGTCCCCAAACCTTCTTATCTTAACATCAATTTACTCTCATTAAGTTGCAATATACCACAAAGATTTGCCAGGACTCATATACATAAGGGATTCCCTTTAACATCTTTCCCTTCACAATTTTCTGAGATTGTCCTGGTAAGGCCAATTGTTAGAGATCCTTTTTACTCTTTTGTACATAGACTTTGCTGCTTCTCAGTAAGTCAAGCTTATAGTTTAGGAGCTTCATACAAGTTCGCTTTCCCAGGTAATTTTACAACATTATACAGTAGTAGGGGGACTGTTCTGAATGAGCAGAACTAGTCAGTATAAAGTTATCACAGTTTTAGGTTTTAGCATTAAAACAGTAGCCCAATAACTTAGTTAACAGTCTTACAATTGCAAACAATCTTAACTGAAACTTCCTTTTAAACAAAGATAGACTTGGAAGCTTAAGATTTTCCCAAATTACAATACTCCAAAACTTTAAGAGAAACTGCTTTTCATACAGCATAGATAGTACAGATGTTTACCAGTAATGATATCATCTCAAGTTTGAACTTCGAAATAAGAACAAATGAATTACCAATCTGATGACCTTAAAACTCCACATGAAGTTATACTAAACTAAAATCCTTTTTTTTTTTTTGCTGCCATACAACCAATCAACTTATAATCACTGTATATTTCCAGAATAGCCAAAAAGTTAAATGGACAATCTGCTATCACAGTAAATATTGGCAGTATTGTTACTACTTGTTTGTATCCCAAATATAAAAGCTTTAAACCATCAGATATTATAACATAAAAAATCCAATTCACATGAAAATAACATTATAACATAGGGTTAGCAGAACTGATAAAGTAACATAGCTAGTTTTACACAACTTTTTCTCCATCTTTTAGTTTCAACAAAACTCATATTGAAAACTGATTTGTCACTCAATTTTTACAGTATAAGAGGACTTCACAATTTAGATTTTACAATTTAGAGATACCATAATAGAACAATGACATAATGACATTAATTGCATTTCCGATTCATCACATACCAAAATTATTGATAGAAAATTAGGCTTACCAAGTGCAGAGGCTTTTCTCCTCTCCCCACAGTTGCAGAGCTTGGTTGTGGTCCCCGGGATTTGAAAGGAAAGAGGGTCATCTGCATGCCCCAGGGGCCCTCAATATAGCTGCTATGCCTCCCCCCAATGGTTTTAGCTGTTCCAACTTTTACTCCAATAAATTTTATGTGTCCACTCCTTAGAAACTTCTTTGAAAGTGATAGCTTTGACTTCCCTAGCAAGGGGAGAGGGAGTGGCGCCTACTCCCTTATCCCAGTTCTAGAGAACCCAAAAACCTCACCTTATGTATCAAATCTTGGAAAATATTCCAATTTGCCTAAATGCCAAATAGTAAAATGAATTCCAACTTTTCTTTAGCATCAAATTAGGAGTGACACTTTTCAAAGATGACCAGAATGCATTCAGTTGCCTTTTAGTTGCATTCTGTTACACAAAACTTTTCTCTTTTAAGTGAGGCAGGAAATAGTTAAATGTTAATCTACCTGCCTCTTTGTTCTGAGGGAAAAGATTCCCTCCCCCTCCCATCACCCTCTCCTCACTCCACTTGGCCAGAGTGGAATGAAGAGGAGATTTTCAAACTTTTAAAGATCTTAAAACTTCTGTTCACACTTTTCAATAGCAACTAACTTATACTATCTTAACTTCCTACCCATGTTCCTTTCTTTGCTACATGCTTAAACTTTCTTGCTTTTACTACTGTCTACTCTTCCTGTTGGACTTTGATTAAAGCCCCTTTAAAATCACATACATACTTTGTTTCTTTCTAATTCCAACCTAACATTTCTCCTATACTCTTTCACTTGCATTTACCATCATATAACCTAAACAAGACAATATTTTGCTCTCTTTCTCTCCCTTTCCAGCCTGCACTCAGCAGCAGGGGAAAGAAGGAGGGAAAGAGATACAGCATTTCAAAGGAATGTCCTGCAGTTGCAGCCAATGGTACAGAACTTTTCTAAATTAAATTTGGTCACAGACTCCCCATATCCAGAGGCCCGTTTCTGGAAGTCTGTGAAGTTGTCCAAAAGGCATTTCAAAGGAGTACACGGGCCGGCTGTGGATGACCCTTGGCCCATAATGGACCTGATGACTGGATAGGACAAACAAAGACACAGAAGGGACAGAACACAGCAGAAACACAAGATACGACACGTAACAGTTCTGTGCACAGTACCAATCACTCAAAACATGTACCACTCATTCTAAACAAGCAACTAAGTGGGACTCGAACCCACAATTTAATCACCTAAACCAGAAAGAGTAATTAGGTGGGACTTAAGGTGTTATCTATCTGCTTCTTAAAAGTGATCGGGCCTCCGGCAAGGTTGAAGGGAGGAGGACGGCTTCCTTCCACCCATTCGGCAGCCCAGGCGTCCCCCTCCCAGGTAGGGACTTCCTCTTTTTTTTTTTTTTTTTTTTTGCCCCACCCACTCCTCCTTTCCGGGTTTTTTTTCCCAGCGAACAGCGCGCGGAGCCAGCTCCTTCACTGTCGCCATCTTCCCCGCTTTCTAATCCCCTCTCCGCTTCTCTCAACTCCTCCCACAGATATTGAGGAGGTCGGCTAGTCGATTCCTCCTCCGACTCCTCACTAGAGGAGCCTGCTAAGGATAAACGGTGAAATCGGTTGGGGTTAATGATCCCGGGTTTGTTCCCTCATATGAAGCCCTTTGTTGTCCCACCACGGCCCATCGGCCTGGCTGCACCCCCGCATGTTGTATCCAGGGGCAGATGGTCCATATTTTTTCTACAAACTGGCGGCACGTTCTTATCGGTATCTTTACGCCGCCCTTCGCGCACACTTTGTAAAGCTGCGCGGCAATAACTCCTTTCTCCTTGGGCAAAATTGCGGGGACACTTCCTGCCCCTCCCATCTTCTCAAAGGTACTCTTTACCAATGAGGCTGTCTGGAGAGCTAAGTTACAGCCCAGAGGGTCTTCTCGGACCCTACCCAGGCCCCACGTTGGGCGCCAGTTGTGGGGGGCTATTGATATCCCGTCCTCTCACTTACCCATAGTAAGTCTTCGGTCGTCACCGGCCTCCTAGGAGGAATTACCAGACAGAGCACCCGAGGTTTGCAGGAGTTGTTTATTCAGGCTCAGCTACATCGAGACTGCCCTGAACTTCCGCATCAGGGCAACTTATAGGTACACATAGCCAATCATCTTCTACAGCTCTATTCATTACCTTTTAAGGTCATACATCAAGCAAGCAGGCACTAGCCCATATACCATTACTTCCTGGCCCCCAACACAGACTCTCAGTCACCCACCCACAATTATGAAGAACTAGCATTTTATTTAACATTTTCTCGTGAAAACACCAGAGAAGTTCATCTGCTAACCAACAGTGGTTATGTTACAGACATTTCTCTTCAAAGGTTTTCTTAATGCTTTGAGTAAGCTGCTCATCTTTTCTCCTTGCCTTATGAAAATTTTTAATACATGAGCATCATAATCTGAAATATAATTAGATCTTTTCCCTTTATGAAACATATGCACCAGAAATATACATATATAAAGACACTTTATACCCACAAAAGCGATCCACCAATTCTAAACTCATTGAGCAGTTTTTGAGAACCAACCACTAACTGAATGGACATAAGCTGATCTCCCTCTAAAACTATGTGAAAGAAATGAGACCTGAGTTTTAGGTCAACATTTTGCAGAACCATCTCCCTACCAGTTTTGCTTAGTAATAAACTTCTCATTTACTCTAAATTCCCGTTTTCTGAATGCAAACAAGACCTTTTGTTTCTTAAATGCCATTATAAACTTCATGGTTTTCACCAGTCAGTATTTATTTCCATGAGAAACCAGAAGTTCCCACTTGTTTAGTTTTTAAAAATTTTTGACATATGCTGGATCCCTAACCTCACTGAAAAAATGACAGAAAAAACCCATCCAGCCACAGGTTTAATGTTTTTCACAAAGTTTTCTACTGTAATTCCTGATCGTGTGCAGTACTGAATATCCCCACTGGCAGTGGCCCTGACAAAGTGAATTTCAGATCTCTGGCTATTTAACTGACAGAGCTATACCCAGTGCTTAGTGGCATTTGTCCAGAGCTGGTACAATCCATCATGATTTGTTGTTTTTCATTCTTTCAGTTGTGTCTGACTTTTCATGACCATGTGAACCATGACATGCCATTACTGTCCATGGGACTCTCTTGCCAAAGATATTAGAGTGGTTGGTCATTTCATTTTCCAGTGGATAAAAGCAAACAGGTTAAGTGACTTGCCTTGGGTCACACAGCTAGAAATCCCTAAGGCTGGATTTGAACTCAGGTCTTCCTGACTCCAGACCCAGTGCTCTACCCATTGAGCCACCTAGCTGCCTCTGCCCCTCAAGAACCCTAAAAGTATCAGTGATGAGAATTCACGTATGTCATCCTCCATAAACAAAAGGAATTGAGACACATTTGTTTTCCAGAACAACACATGTGACAGGGGAGTCTGTTCCCTACCTAATTCTACCTCTTTAGATTCTTTTTTTCCCTTCCTTTTTTTTTTTTTTTGAAGTAAAGGAGGGATGAAAATTTAACCTGAGTTACAAGAAACAAAGATGGTGAAGGCCACAGAGGAAAGCAACCAGGATAAGCTAGGAGACTTCCCCTCCCTGCACACCCAGTGTGCAGGGTTTCTCACAACCAAACTGGATTTACAAAATCCATTTATCCAAGAGTGGCAGAGTGGAGGGGAGGGATGACATAGGTAGAAAAGCAAGGTGTCCAGATCAACACAGAAACAAGGGCGGCAGAAACTAGAAAACAATAGCAGAAACATCTATGGTCACAGAGACACAAAGGCATTAAAAATCTGTATCTGGAATCAGAAATATTCTGGCCTATACTCATGAGACAGTAAAACTCCAAATGCCCCAGATGGAGTCCTTGATTCCCTTGACGAGGTTGTGGGGAAAAGTTTTTGCACTGTCAGCCATCTCTGCTTCTGCATTGCTTCTGCCACCCAAACTATCAGCTAAAGGGAGAAGGAAGAAAGACTCTGAAATCTCTCACTGTGAAGAGCTTGGGAACATAGAGTCTGCCCGTGGTCCCACTTGGTTCCCCTAGCTCTAGCTGCTGGCACTGCTTCCCACTGGGGGTTTTCTGGTAAAAGCAGAATCTACTAAGGCTTCCACTATATAATCTAGACATATTTTCCTCTGAAACAGGTTCTCATACCATTTTTTTTTATCATTCTGTCATTTTATTAGATTATACCCCAGTATTACTTTTTTTTAATGCTTTATTAACTTCTGATTTACATCATTCGTTTCTGCCAGATTTTGAGCTACAAATTTTCTCCCCGTTTTTCCCCTACACTCTGCCCCAAAATAGCAATCCCACAGGATATCCCCTCCTCCAATCTGCTTTCTCCCATAACCCTTTCCACTTTTCCCTTGGATCTCTATGCCTCAGTGCCTTTATATCTTATTTCCCAATTACATGTAAGATGGTATTAATAATAGTATATATATAAATATATACACACACACACACACACACACACACATATATATATATGAATATTTGATTTTAAAACTTTCAATTCCAGATTTATTCCCTTCCTTCCTTGTCACCCACCCTTACTGGGAAGATATGCAGTTCAGTATAGGTTGTACATGTGTGGCTAATGCAAAACAGTAACATAGTAGATATATTGTAAAAGACTGATTATATTTCCCTCCCTCCTATCCCACATCCCACTTGTTGTATTCTCCACTTTGATCCTGTCCCTTTTCAAAAGTGGGTGCTTCCAACTTCCCTCCCCCTCAGCCTACCCTCCCTTCTATCATCCCCTCTCTCATCCCCTTTCCCCCCTATTCTCCTGGAGGGTGAGATACCCTATTTAGTGTGTATTTCACTCCCTCCTCAAGCCAAATTCAATGGGAATAAGGTTGACCCATTCCCTTTTGCCTTCCTATTTTTCCCCTCCATTGTAACCATTTTCCTTTGCCTTTTCTGTATGAGATAGTTTACCCCAATCTGTCTCTCCCCATCTCCTCTCATTATATTCCTCTTACCTCTTAATTTCACCTATTAAGTATCATTCCTTCCTGTTAAATTGGTCCTGTGCCCTCTATCTATGTATACCTGTAAACATATATACACATTCACATATGTATTCATATGCCCATATACCTTCATATATAGACAAATATATATATTTCTGATCCCTTCAACTACTGAGAAAAGTTTCATAAGTTACAATTATTGTTTTTCCATGTAGGAATGTTAATACCGTGTTTCCCCGATAATAAGACCTAGATAATAAGACCTATCCCGAAAATAAGCCCTCCCCTTACTGTGTAAGATTCCTCTAAAATAAACCCTCCCCCGAAAATAAGCCCTATTGAGATTGCTACTGTAGTGAAGGTGATCCCCTGCGCTACACGCTACATTGCGGTACCCTCTGTATGCACCGTCCCCCCCCCCCCCCCCCCCCCCCCCCCCCCCCCCCCCCCCCCCCCC
>NW_027187269.1:547780-597461 GCF_028583685.1 Petaurus breviceps papuanus
GCTGCAGCAGTGAGCGCGTCATCCTGTTCTTCCCCAGTGATTTGCTTATTGAATAAAGGTACATTTTTTTGTTCACATTTACCTGTTTATTAAAATTGCTGTCAATGTTCATTAAAATAAGCCCTCCCCTGAAAATGAGCCCTCTGGTGTTTTTCTGTCCAAAAAAATTAATAAGACAGTGTCTTGTTATCGGGGAAACACGGTAGTTCAACTTTGATAAGTTTCTTATGATTCCTTTTCCCTGTTTACCTTCTCATGCTTCTCTTGCTTCTTGTATCTGAATGTCGAATTTTCTATTCAACTCTGGTTTTTTCAGCAAGAATGCTTGAAAGTCCTCTATTCCACTGAATGACCATATTTTCCCCTGAAACATGATACTCAGTTTTGCTGGGTAGGTGACTCTTGGTTTTAATCCCAGCTCCTTTGCCCTCCAGAATATCATATTCCAAGCCCTTCAGTCCCTCAGTGTAGAAACTGCCAGATCCTGGGTTAACCTGATTGTGTTTCTACAGTATTCAAATTGTTTCTTCCTGGCTGCTTGTAATATTCTCTCCTTAATCTGGGAATTCCGGAACCTGGCTATAATATTCCTAGGAGTTTTCTTCTTGGAAAGAATAGACCCTAGACTGCAATCCAGATCCAAGCAGGTTAAAGCAAGAGCGATTACCCCTCAGACTAGTGCTTGGTCCCCCTACACTCTGCAGGCCAAGAGCTGAAGCCACCACATGGCGCTGGCAGGCTGTGTAGGTGTCTCAGGGGCTTTTCGCCCTGAGGGTAAAAGCCATGCACACCCACTTATTGGGTCCCAAAGTCCAGACTTTACTGAACTTTCACTTTGTCCTTTGTGTCTATGTGTTGATAAATCTGGAAATGGCCACAGCTGCTGCTGATCTGGAGTTCCTCTGGCCTGCAGCTGGCTGGGCTAGGCTGGCTCCCAGAGCGCTGTGCTGGCCGATTCCTGCCGGCCTGCCGGGCTGTCCTCAGCTGGAGGTTAGCTTCTCTGTGTCATTTTGTGGGTTCTGCAGCTCCAAAGTTTGTTTAGAGTCCCCTTTTTACATGGATTGGGGAGGGTGGAAGCCGGAGCTGCGGGAAGGTTGTGTTTCTACTCCGCCATCTTGGCTCTGCCCCCCCATACCATTTTTCTTATTTATTTTGTTGCTTTATGGACCCCTTTGACAGTTTGGTGAAGCCATCTTTTCAGAATAATGTTTTTAAGTGAATAAAATAAAATGTATAGGAAATTACACTGTAATGATAAAATACAAAGGAAACTATACAGTTATCAAAATATAAAAAAAAAAAAGTTCATGGATATAGGTTAAGAACCCCTGTCCTAGGGGCGGCCAGGTAGAGCACCGGCTCCAGTGTTGAGAAGACCTGGAGATCGAATCCCGGGCTCGGACACTTAGCACCCACCCAGAAACACCTGGCCATGTAACCTTGAGCAAGTTACTTAACCCCAATTGCTTAGGGGTGGCCAAGTGGCTCAGCGAGTAAGAGCACCGGCTCCAGTGTTGGGACGACCTGGAGATCGAATCCCGGGCTCAGACACTCAGCACCACACCCAGAAATAACTGGCCGTGTAACCTTGAGCAAGTTACTTAACCCCGATTGCTTAAAAATTTAAAAAAAAAAAAAAGAACCCCTGTCCTAAAAGCTAATGAAACTCTCCTTGAGACTGAATTCAGAGGATCAAATCTTGAACTCTAAGCATAACTTTTTTTTAAATTATTTTTTTTCAAATGAAGATCCATCTTTTCCCCTTCTACCTCTTCCATATTCCCACTGAGAAAGCAAGAAAAATAAGATTTTCTGTTAGAAAATTACCTGTACATTCAAGCAAAACAAATTCCTTCACTGTCCATGTTCAGTGAATGCATTACAGCCTGTACTTTTTTTTTTTTTTAAAGCAATTGGGGTTAAGTAACTTGCTCAAGGTTACATGGCCAGTTATTTCTGGGTGTGGTGCTAAGTATCTGAACCTGTATTCGATCTCCAGGTCGACACTGGAGTCAGTGCTCTTACTCTCTGAGCCACCTGGCCGCCCCTAAGCAATTGGGGTTAAGTAACTTGCTCAAGGTTACACGGCCAGGTATTTCTGGGTGGGTGCTAAGTGTCTGAGCCCAGATTCGATCCTCAGGTCATCCCAACACTGGGGCCGGTGCTCTTACTCACTGTGCTACCTGGCCACCCCTTCAGCCTATACTCTTGAGTTTATCACCTTTCTATCAAGAGGTGAATCCTCTGGAATTATAGTTGGTCTTTGTATTGATCTCTCTTTAACTTAGTTCTGATGAGAATAAAGTTATAGCACTACCAGCCCTTCATCCCCTCTTACCCTCCACTGTAACAGTTCTTTCATTCGTGCCTCTTTCATATGAAATAATTGCTCCATTTTACGTCGCCTTACCTAATTTTCTTTTTTTAGGATTATTCCATCATAATCACTCCACCCCAAACCTTCTATCTATTTATGCTCTTTCAAATTACCCTAGTAATGATAACATTTTTAAGAGTTATAGCTAATGTTTTCCCAAAAAAGAAGTAAACAGTTTGACCTTATTACATCCCTTATGTAAGGTCTTACATGTTTACCTTCTCATGTTTTCCTGAACAAATTTTCTGTTCAGTTTTGGTCTTTTCCCCAAGAATACCTGAAAATCTTTTAATTCATTAAGCATTAATTTTTTTTTCTTTGTAGGATTCCACTCAGCTTTGCTGGGTAAGTTAGTGGTTACAAACCCAACTCCTTTGCGGAATATCATGTTTCATTCCCTTTGGTCTTTTAATGTAGGAACTGCTAAATCTTTTGTTATCCTGATTGTAACTCTACAGTATTTAAATTGTTTCTTTCTAGTTGCTTGTAATATTTTTTCTTTAACCTGGGAGCTTCAAAACTTAGCTTTAACAGTTCCTGTGAGTTTTCATCTTGGGATCTCTGTCAGTGTTGATTGGTGGATTTTTTCCATTTCTGTTTTTGCCTCTAGTTCTAAAACTTGATGGTAATTGTCCTTCATAAAGTTCTTGATTATTCTTAATAATTCCTTTTTTTATCATAACTTTGATGTAGTCCAACAATTCTTATATTGCCTCTCCTTGATTTGTTTTGCAGGTCAGTTGTTTTTGTAATGAGATTATTCACATTCTTTTCTATTTTTTTCATTCTTTTGATTTTGTTTTATTCTTTCTTGGTGTCTAGTGAAGTCATTATCAAATGTGGTCCATTAGCTTCCACTTGCTCAATTTTAATTTTTAAGGAATTATTTTCTTCTGTAAGCTTTTGGATCTCATTTTCTGTTTGGGTGATTTTCTTTTCATAGTTTTCTTGATTTTCTTGCGTTACTCTTGTCTTATGTTGGACAACTGCTTTACCTGACTTTTACTTCTTTCTGCAGCTCTAAAGTTCACTTTGAGGTATTATCTTAATTTATTTGTGGGGGAATTTGGGAAAGCCAGGCAATTTCCTGCCTTGCTATGCCATCTTTCCCGTATCCTTTATTCCCTTTTTTTATATTACTGTCATTTCCTAATTTCCTCACCATTCAATAGAAATCTTTTTTGTAATGAAGAGGTATAGTTAGGCCAAATAATTCAACACATGGGCCACATTTGATAATTCATGCCTTATTTTACACTTATATTCTACTACTTCCCTGACTTGAGGCAGGAGGCATGTTTCATCCCCCATTGAAATACAAATTCCTTAAGAGTGTGGACTGTTTCATTCTTTGTCTTTGTATCCTCAGTGCCTGACATATAATAGGTATTTAATCATTGCTTGCCAATTGATTCACCATCAGTCCTCTGAAGTTATAGTTGGTCACTGTATTGAGATCAGAGTTCTAAAGTCTTCAAATTCTGTTTTCATTTATGTCACTGTGGTCATAGAATGAATTTTTCTTATGGTTTTGCTTACTTTATCCTGCATTAATTCATACAAGTTTAGCCAAATGTCTCTGAATTCTTCATGTTCATAATTTTTATGGTCATTGATGGACATCCACTTCACTTTTAGTCCTTTGTTATTTCAGAAAGTGCCATTACAAATATTTGCGCATATATACTTACATTTAACCCTTATATTTGACCTTTTTAGAGTATGTTGCCTATCTGTAGTACATGAGACTCTTCCCAAAAAGGGATTTTACTCTGGATTTGGACAGATTATTTTCATTTTGGGAGAGGCATGATCCCTCAAATAGGTCTCAGATTTTTTATTCCTCTCTTGCCAGTTGGCACCACCCAGGAATAGAACTTCAAGGAAAATCCCCAAAACAATGCTAAAGTAGAGCCCATGTCTAGGGTCAAAATTATTTGTAACTTCTAGAAAAGGTACTCTGAACAAAATAGGCATTAGATACAGGACAACAGTTTATTTCCTTTACCATAGGGAATGCTTAGAGAAGAAAAGATTCATCAAAATATATCAGCAAATATAGCAACATAAAATAATAATCAATTGCACTTATTATGCTATCCCAGTAGGTAAAACAATTTTTGTGGGGTTGCTGAACAATTAGGATATATTTTTTTTTCATTTACTTCAGACTTAATTTTTTTTTTTTAGCAAGTATTGAAATCTGGCTCTTCTGGCCAGAGGGTTCTTAATTGTTTCAGATTTTGGAGTGAATCTATCAGTGGTTATCTCTTCTTCTGAGAAGCAGTGCTGATTGCAAAATTACCTCCACCTGGATAGCTTACATCCAACTTGGAAACTTGTAACCTCTTGGACTCATGAGTTTAGCAGCAGGGCTGGAAATGCACATGCTGAGGTTAGCCCGTATTCTTGTCAATCTCCTCCTTTATGTTTTCTTTTCTGAGGACAAGTCAGCAACTAGTGAACCAGAGAAATAGGAATTTCCAGCCCTGTTGCTAAACTTATAGAGAGAAGATGACCAGTGATAGAATCATTCTGAAATTATAGAGGAATTTCCAAGAGAGGAATTTCTTCATGACTCAGTAACTCATCATTTCTTACACTCCAGTCATGGGTACATAGAGACCAGTTAAGTGTTGCATATCCTTCAGGGATGAGTCAGAGTGCATATATAGCTCCATGTTTCCTTTTGACAAAGGTCAGTTAGCATTTTTCTTTGAGGCTTTGTTTGTAACTGTTTTCATGTCATTGTTTTCTTCTGAGTGAGTGTCCTGGTTTAAACTGTCCCCATAGTAGCTTTTTATGTATGTCTTTATGGTCTTTATGATCACATTCTTTTTTTTGTTCTTTGCTTATTTTTTCCCAGCTGATTTCTTGACTTTGAACTTTATGTCAAAGTTGGATTTTGCTCATTTGGGGGTAGGAAGACATTGTCCCAATCTTCAGGCTTTTTTTTACTGCTACTTTCACAGCTAGTTATGGAACTGCTTCTAGAGTATTATCCGGGGAGAGATATGGTCACTGCTGTCCTGGTCTGCACTCTGGTCTTTACCCAGAAAGAGCCCTTACTCCCCTGCAGCAGCAAGCACTAGTGCTCCTCTCAGTTCTTGAACTGTGACCAGGTCCTTTGCTCCCTTGCAAATGAAATGCAGGCCTTTTCCTCTGCCCTAGAACTGTGATCTGGAGCTGCATATGGCCAATGGAGTTGCCAAATAGCTTCTGGTCCTCTGCCCAGTTCCAGCACAGGGTCCCTTATGCTGCTCTTTTGCTGACCAGCTGTCTAGTCCCCTTCCTGTCTCTGGACTGAGAGCTCCTGAAGCTACTATTGCTGCTGTCATTGCCTCCAGGGCCCACCATTGGTGTTGCTGCTGTGTGTGCCAGGCTAGCCCCAATGTTGGTATCATAGACGTCTCCTTCTTACCTCTTAAATTGTCTTGGGCTGGAAAAATTTGTCACCTCAGTGTTTTGTTGGCTATGCTGTTATTTTAAAGTTGTTTAGAGAGGAATGTTGGGAGAGTTCTGCTGCCTCTATTCAGCCATTTTGTCACCACCATATGATTTCTTGAAATATAGATGTCTAGGCTATTATTTTGGTCATGAGTTTCAGAAAGTACAATGATATTTAAATATCTGAACTCAATCTGTTTTTTCAGGTTAGTGGTTTTTGCAGAAATACCTTATATTTTCTTTTATTTTTTTCAGTCTTTTAACTTTGTTTTTAATGCTTCTTTTTGTCTCATGGGGTCATTAACTTCTTAGGTCTATTCTGATTTTCAGGGACTTTCTTGCTTAAGCAAGATTTTTGTACCTCTTCTGACAAGGTGTGAGTTCCTTTTCCAAATCTTTTTTTCCTCTAGCTCTCAGTTATATTCCTATGTTTTGGACTTGTGTTGAAGCTGGGTTATAATTATTATTATTTAGTGGCTTTGCTTGTAGATATCTTGGAGTCTTTTTTCCCCCTTAGGTTGTGTCTCTGTCTTCACTAATATCTCTTTATAGTGGATATTTTTTTTTTTATTTACTCATTCTTCCAGATGACCTGACTGTGGACTTTATGTTAGGTCTAAGCTCTTTGTACTTTTGTGGAGAACATCTAGCCTGACCTTTGTCCAGTTAAGTCCTTCTCCTGCTTTCTGGGGTATTGAGTGTTATGTTGTACCAGAATCTCATTGTCACCTTAGGCTGGTGACCTGTAAGCTTTCAGTATTCCCGTAGTGGTGGTGATCTGGAGCAAAATCTAATCCTTGCTGTCCTTCCCTGTGCTCTGCAAATTGGTGTTTAGGTCTGTGCTCTTCTTGGCATGTCCCTGTTTCGGAATTCATGTAAAATGCTGCCAGACTGGAAAACTCTGCAGGTTGAGAGTGATAGAGTTGCAGGCTCCTCTGTGTCCTGGGATTCCTGCCCTGGTTATTCCATTGCCAGCTTCAGACTGTGCTAGAACTAAGACACTGTTCTGCTTCTGAGGTCAGAGCCATATGACTGCTTTTCTTTCTTTCAGAATATTTTATTTTTTTCCAATTACATGTAAATATTTTTTAACATTTGTTTTTTTAAATTTTGAGTTCCAAATTCTCTCCTTACCTCTCCCCCCCTCACATTGAGTAGGCAAGCAATTTGATGTAGGTTATACATATTCAGTTTTGCAAATATGTTTCCATATGAGTTGTGTTGTGAAAGAAAACACGGACAAAACACACACATACACACACGCACGCACTTGAAAAAGAAAGTAAAAGAAAAGTATGCCTTGATCTGAATTCAGAATCCATCAGTCCTTTCTCTGTAGGTGGATATGGCTAATGTTTTTCTTCTGAACTTGTTTAATCAATCAGCCAACATTTATTAAGCACCTACTATATTCCAGGTACTGTACTAAGGGCTGGGGATACAAAAAGAGGCAAATGATAGTCCCTCTCCTTAAGGAGCTCACAGTCTAATGGGAAAGATAACATGAAAGCAAATATGTACAAAGCAAGCTATAATAATGGATAAATAGGAAATAATTAAAAGTGGGAAAGCATGGCTTTCTGTAGAAGGTGAGATTTTAGTTGGGACTTAAAGGTACCCAGGGAGGTCAGTAATTGGAGTGGAGGAGGGAGAACATTCCAGGCATGGGGGGACAGTCAGAGAAAATGCCCAGAGCTGAGACATGGAGTGTCAGGGAGTAAGGTGTAAGAAGACTGGAAAAGTAGGAGTGGTCTGGGTTGTGAAGGACTTTGATTGCCAAACAGAGCATTTGTATTTGCTTCTGGAAGCCATTAGAGTTTATTGAGTAGGTGAATGACTTGTTCACACTTGCATTTTAGGGAGAATGGAGAGTGGTTTGGAGTGGGGAGAGACTGGAGGCAGGCAGACACACTAGTAGGCTATTGTAGCAATCAAGATGTGTTGTAATGAGGGCCTGTACTAGAGTCATAGCAGTGTGTTGTATTTGAGAGATGTTGCAAAGGTAGAATTGACACACCTTGGTAACAGTCTGGATGTGGGGGGGTTGAGTGAGGAATCCAGGATGACTCCTACCTTATGATACTGAGGGACTGGGAGAATGGTGTTGCCCTTTATAGTAATAGGGAAGGTAGAATTAGGGACAGTTAGGTCGTGCAGTGGATAGAGTGCCAGGCCTGGAGTCAGGAAGACCTTATTTCAAATCCACCCTCAGATACTTACAGTCTGTGGGATCTTGGGCAAGTCATTTAACCCAGTTTGCCTCAGTTTCCTTATCTGTGAAGTGAGCTGATGAAGGAAATGGCAGATACATCCAGAATCCTTGCCAAGAAAGCCCCAAATTGGGTCATAAAGAGTTGGACATAACTGAACAATAAAAAGTAGTTGGGTCTCCAGGACATCCAAGTCAAGATGTCTGAAAGGTAGTTGAAGATGTGAGATTGGAGATCAGCAGAAAGATTGTGGCAGGAAAGGTAGATCTGAGAATCATCAGTTTAAGAGATGGCAATTAAATCACCAAGTGAAGTAGTATAGAGGGAGAAGAGAAGAAGGTCCAGGAGAGAACCATGTGGGATATCTATGGTTAGAGGGCCTTATCTGGGGGAGGATTGAACAAAGGAAACTAATAAAGAGTAGTGAGACAGGTAGGAGGAAAACTAAGAGAATAATGTGCTGAAAACAGAGAGAATAGAAGGGAGAGTGAACAACAGTGTCAGAGGCTGCAGAGGTCAAAGAGAATGAATAATGAGAAAAGGTCATTGGATTTGGCAACTAAGAGATCATTTTACTAATGATCTTTGGAGGGGGCAGTTTTGGTGGAATGAGATATTTGGAAGCTAAATTTAAGAGAGTGAGAGGAGAGGAAGTAGAGGCACTTACTGTAGATAGCCTTTTCAAGGAATTTAGCTACAAAAGGCAGATGATAATAGGGTAATAGCAGGGATGGAAGGGTTAAATGAAGGTAGTTGTTTTTTTTTTCCCAGAATGGAGTGATGTGGGCATATTTGTAAGGCAGTAGGACATGAGCCAGTGGAGAGGAAGAGATTGGAAATAAATGAAAAAGTGGGGATGACAGAGGGAGAAAATCTGTTGGAGGAGATAGGATGGAATAAGACCACTTGAACCACTGGTGGTTTTAGCCTTGATAAAGAGTAAGGCCATTTCATCATGTGAGATGGGTAAAAGGGGAGAAAGTGGCAGAAGGCATGTTAATGAGTTTACTGCAAATAAACTCATTTTTTTTTTCACTGTAAAGTATGAGGCCAAATTCTTAGCACAGAGAGTGGAGGGAGAGGGAGTCATGGGTTGTTTGAGGAGGGATGAAAAGGTTTGGAAAAGTCATTGTGGGCAATGGGCTAATGAGTTGATAAGGGAGGTGAAGTGGGATTGCCTAGCAGCAGTGAGAGCCCAGTTGAAGTTATATAGCTTAAATATATGGTGAACCTAGTCAGAAAGATTGTATGCTTTTCTCCACATTCATTCAGCAGCACCTGTGTAGGTGTGAAGGCGCAGGATGTTGGTAGTGTTCCAGAGCTGATGCTTGATCAGGCATAATCAGATATATAATAAGGGGGCTATTCAAGAGAGGAGGGCGGTGTAGAATTGAATTGGTTCACCAAGTAGTCAAGATGGGGAGAAGAGGAGAGAGTGGCTAGTACAGGGAAGATCACCTGACAGAAAACTGAGGGGTCTTCACAACCCCACCAATAGAAGCAATAGAGCAGTAGAAAAGATAAGTACTTGAGCTGAACAATAAGATGAAAATCAAGTATGTGATTTGAAGAGTTTTGAGCTAATGAAATAGGTTAGAAGTTGAATCTGGAGAGGAAAAAATTGACAAGATTTTGGATAAATTGAGGAACGCTTGAAGAACAATTTCCTGGTACAGGTGCTGTTTCAGATTCTGTTACTCTTTATAAGAGAAGCAGGATCAAGTTCCACCTAGGAAGGCCAAGTTGGCTTAAGAGGAGAACCTGAATAGGTAGGTAATTGGCTAGACTAGGCTAGGTAAGTAAGAAAATGCAAAATGCAAAAAAAGTGATGAGAGAATTAAGTACAATGATTCTGTAGATTTAATAGGTAGGGCAAATTGGTGAAACCCTGTAGAGATTTGTGCTATGCTGAAGGGGAGGTGGGTGTGGCTGTGTAGTTGACACAAAGGACAAAAATTGAGTAGAATTTTCAATTTATTAAGAATTTATAATTGTGGGGTGGCCAGGTAGCACAGCAAGTAAGAGCACCAGCTCCAGTGTCGGGATGACCTGGGGATCGAAACCGGGCTCAGACACTTAGCACCCACCCAGAAACACCTGGCCATGTAACCTTGAACAAGTTACTTAAGCCTGATTGCTTTAAAAAAAAAAAAAAGAATTTATAATTGTCTGGAAAGTTTTTATGGTACTTAAGGTTGGGATGTAAACACCCACACCCTTCTGAAACCCTGGTTTCAAGAATCGAGGGCAAAAATATCCATTGTGGAGAGTAGGGAAAATTGCAGTGATTTGATTATTGCATATAATGTTAGAATTTCTTCTCCAACTGACTGTTCTCTGTGTAGGCTGATTTTCTCCTGGAGGGGAGGATGAAGGGACCCAAAGAACAGATTACGTCACTTAAGGTTGTTAAGGGAGAATGAAGGGTTCCAAGAAGAGAAGAGAAGCAAGGATTTGGTGGACGAAAAAGACAATCTGAGGTGGAGGGGAGATTTAACTCCTGTGTATGATGTCCAATGAAAAAGTGTTACAGAGAGGAGAAAGGTGAGGAAAAAAGGCATCTGTATAATTAGAACTTAAATATAATGTTATGGCAATTTAAAAAATATAAATAGTATTTTCCCCAATTACCTGTAAAGATAGTTTTCAGTATTGACTTTTTATAAGATCTTGAGTTCCAAATTTTTCTCCCTCTCTCCCTTCCTTCTCCTCTCCCCAAGACAGCAAGCAATCTAATAATATAGGCTATACATGTGCACTCATGTTAAACATTTCCACATTAGTCATGTTGTGAAAGAAGAAATAGAACAAATGGAAAGAATCATGAAAAAAAAAACCAAAACAAAGTGAAAATAGTACACTTTGATCTGTATTCAGATTCCATCAATTCATTTTCTGGATGTGGATAGCATTTTCCATAGGGCAATTTTTGAAGAGGTAAGAGTTGGATGCTCTGAGGAAGGAGAAACTTCTAGAGTAGAGCCACAGGAGCTTTCTGGTGAGAGATCATCCAATAAGGGGCAGAGGAATAAGAGAAAAGTAATACCGTGTTTCCCCAATAATAAGACACTGTCTTATTATTTTTTTGGACAGAAAAACACCAGAGGGCTTATTTTCAGGAGAGGGCTTATTTTAATGAACATTGAGAGCAATTTTAATAAACAGGTAAATGTGAACAAAAAAATGTACCTTTATTCAATAATGATCATGTCATCTTCTTCAACAATATCGTCATAAGTGTCCATACCCTGAATTCCGTCCTGGATGTCTTGCGCCTCCATTTCCTTCAGAAGAAGTGGACCCAATCTGTCATGTCCAGCAATATAGCTCTCTTTAAACGAATATGTCTTGTCCAGGTAACCTGCTCGTAGTGCAGCTCGGAGCGCGGCATGCGTTTCACCCAGGGGGAGGGGAGGGGGAACGGTGCATACAGAGGGTACCGTAATGTAGCGTGTAGCGCAGGGGATCACCTTCACTACAGTAGCAATCTCAATAGGGCTTATTTTCGGGGGAGGGCTTATTTTAGAGGAATCTTACATGTAAGGGGAGGGCTTATTTTCGGGATAGGTCTTATTATCGGGAAACACAGTAGTAAGTGGTGATTGTCTACTCAGGGTTACTGAGGCCCACTATTTGTTGACTTGATTGATAAATATATAGAGATTAGAAGCAGGATAAGTTTGAAAGTCCCATGTTGTATTTTTTACAAGGAAAAGAGAGATGTGCCTGATAGATTCATAGTTTTATGTGCATTTTTCTTATGTTCTTCTTTGTATATGAGTGTATATGTACACAAAAGTGTGTGTACAAATTTTTATATATGTACACATATATACATTATATGGGAACACTCATTTTGAGTTCATAATTAAAAAAAAAACTAGTAGATGTCTTGTTCATCCAAAAAAGAGAACTTCTGAGATTTATCAAAATGATGATAACTACACATTTCTGGTTATTCATGTGGGTACAAATGACACTTCCAGAAGAAATTCAAAATGCTTTGCTAATAATTTCTGCTAAACTCTAGGACAGGAAACCAATGACTGTAGGGACACAGGTTGTGTTTTCTTCATTGTTGTTCATTGAAGACAAGGGATATACAAGAGAAAAATTAATATGGGGAAGTGAATACTTGGTTAAAACAGTTGGTTATCTGAGAATGGGATTTGGATTTCCAGATTATAGATTACAGCATAGGATTGAAAGATTCTTGGCTAGAGGCAGTGTATGCCTGACTGATGAGGTATGGGCTCTGGGAGCCCCCTTGAGCTCTCCTTGAGTTCTTGAAGAAGGCTCTGGGAACCCCCTTGAACTCTGATTAAATCTCATTTGATGAGGCATTTGCATGAGGCAATAAGCCTTACATTGTGGCTGAAACCAGGCCTCTGTTACTAGACTTCCCACCCTTGAGCCTATCAAAATATCAATTCACCCTTGAACTGGCCTAGCCCACCATTGTCTGTAGTCTCCAGGTGGCCTCCCACCCTTAATCACTCATTGACCTCATTAACTCCTCCTGAAGACTCTCCCCAAACACCTCCTCTAGACCACCCCTAGATTCCTCCCACAACCTTCTGTATATAAGACCCCATCTCACCCCATATAGTGTGAGAGTGAAAGAGAATGCCATAGAATAGTGGGAGCACCTTAGAATTTTCTAGCACAGACTTACTCTGTGTCTAATGCAAGTGAACTTTTAATAAATGTTTACTTTTCTTTGGCTGAAAAGACAAGAGGAATTCATTTGGCAGGACCTGGCATGTTGGTATTTTGGGGTCTCCAGAGCACCCTCTTAGCGGGTACCCTCTTCACAACCATACACCTGACATACCAATGTATTTGCCTGGAATTTTTCAAATTAGATTTTTTTTTTGCCTTTTTTGGAGGACAATTGGGGTTAAGTAACTTGCCCAAGGTTAAAAGGCTAGTTTTTTTTGTGTGGGTGTTAAGTGTTTCAGGCCAGAACTGAACTCGGGTCCTCTTGACTTCGGGCTGGCGCTTTACTCACTGTGCCACCTAGCCGCCCCATCAAATTAGATTTTAAAAAATCTTTAAAACAAGGATGGAGGAAGGAAAAGATTGCTTATGTACCCCCGAAATTACATATTATAGAAAGTAGATACAAAGAATGAAGAATAGCAGCTGAGACACCCGCAAAAAGACAAGAGACCATATCCAAAGAAGGAGCTAGTGGTGATAACCAAGATCTTACTGCTTACTGTCTATATATAAATACTAAAAATTTAAGCAACAAGCAAGAGAAACTAAAGTGAGGGCAAATTTAAGCTTATAACTATCACTTAGACTTAGTGGGATGAAATTTATGATGTGGTTTGGGTATATCTAATTCAGAAGAAACTTGATATATAAAAGAGAGGGTGGGTTAACCATGATAGGCAAAAGAGAGGGTGGGGGGTAGCAGTGTATATTTTCTCTCCTGAGGAAATCCAGGAATTAAAGGGAGAAAGTATGTTGGGGAGAGAATTGGGTGAAGGTTAAAGGGAAAGAAACAGAAGTGATTTTGTCATTGGAGTAAACTATAGACCACTTGAACAGTAAGAGGAAATAGGTGAGGAGTTTGGGAAATGTGAGAAATTTGGCGCAGAGACCTTTAGTACTGATGTGAGACTTTTAGTTATCTGAAACATTTGTTGGATCTCTTTTTCTCCTACAGAAGCAGAGGAGCTAATAATTCCTTCATTTGCCTTAATTATAATTTCATCCTTCATAAAGTGGAGAAACCAACAAGGGGAAATTGTCCATTGTATCTGGGAACAGGAACTGGTTTTTGGAGATAGAAATGATGGGAATCCAGTGAGGAAGTGACTTTCCTATTCTCAAGGTCAAGATAGAGGAGAAGACATCTGGGCATAGTCTTAATTAACATGTTCCCTAGATTTTCAGAAAAGAGATTTCGGAGGTTTTAAAGAAAAGATAATATAAGGAAAATATGCTTTGGGGGAGTCAACCCAGGAAGAATGGGAAGAGGCTCAAGAATGAAATTTTGAAGACAAAAAGGGAAATGATTCCTTTGAAGAGAAGAAAATAATGAGTATGCACAGTGAAGGTTACCCATAGAGAGGGTTAGGGTTGCTCTGGAGACCCCAAAATACCAACATGCCTGGTCCTCCCAAATGAATTCGACTCAAGTCTTTTCAGCCAAAGAAAAGTAAAATTTATTAAAAGTTTACTTGTATTAGACACAGAGTAAGTCTGTGCTAGAAAATTCTATGGCATTCTCACTATTCTATGGCATTCTATGGTGCTCTCCTAATATGGTGTGAGATGGGGTCTTATATACAGAAGGCTGTGGGAGGAATCTAGGGGTGGTCTAGAGGAGGAGTTTGGGGAGGGTCTTCAGGAGGAGTTAATGAAGTCAATGAGTGATTAAGGGTGGGAGGCCACCTGGAGACTACAGACAATGGTGGGCTAGGCCAGCTCAAGGGTGAATTGATATTTTGATTTGAAGGGTGGGAAGTCTAGTAACAGAGGCCTGGGCTCAGCCACAATGTAAGGCTTATTGCTTCATCAAATGAGATTTAATCAGAGTTCAAGGGGGTTCCCAGAGCTGGTACCTCAAGGACTCAAGGAGAGCTCGAGAGGGCTCCCAGAGTCCATACCTCATCACTGGGAACTTACTAATCAACTTAGATTTTAAAAGAAATTTCTAGAAGATAGAATCAATGTCAGATAAGAATTTATGAATGAAAAATGGTTCTGTAAAAATAGTTTCAGGAAAGCAAAAACTCACAATGAACTAATGAGAGAAATCAAGGGCAACAACAAAGTTTGTTTTTTAGCAGTGTTGGCAGAAGAAGGAGGATTCAAGGACAGATAAAATCTTTGCCTGGGGAAGGGAATGGCACAATAATAACAAGAAGGATGGCAGAGTAACTCATTTCTTATTTTTCTTCTGTTTTCTCTGCCAAGGAAAATGACTTTTATTTTATTGGAAATGACAGAACAAAAAAAAAGACTAACAGAAAGTTTATATGCAAGATAAATAAGGAAGATTGTAAGTGAGCATCTCGGTGCTCTTGATGAATGTAGGTCACCTGGCTGAAAGGAATGATCTCGAATCCTGAAAGCCTGGCAAATGTTATCGCTGAGACACTGTGTGAGAAAACAGGAGTGGAACTACAGTATTGGAGGGGAGACATCTTGATTTTCAAAAAATGGGAGACAGCACAGACTGTAAACTAAAACCTAGTGAGCTTGGCTTTGATTCTTGGGAAAACTCTGAAAAGGATCATTAAAGAAATAGTTTGTGAACATGTAGAAAGGGAAGTAGAAATAACGGAGAGTCAACCTACTTTCATTAAGAACAGGTGATTCCAGTCTAATTTTATCTCTCTTTTGTTAGATTATGTACTAGACTAGTAAATGAGGGAAATCATATAAATATAGTTTTACTTGAGTTGAGCATTTTCCCCCTCTCCACTGTGTTCCTGACTTTCCAGACTTCAGTGCTATACCATATCTTTATTACTCTCACACAGGAACATTCATCAGTCATTGTGGCCTTATCACTCTTCGAGATATTCCTCTGCAATGTCAGCTCCCTTCTCTTGGGGGTTAGTTCCCCCTTTGGTCTCCATTTTGTGGAGAGGTCCAGGCAAGCCAACCTTCATTCTCCTTCTGTCTGTGCTTCTGACTTTCTGAACTTTAGCACCTTGCCCCTGAGCCTACTACCTTTATCTCTTCCATTTTGCCCTTTTAAAATTTATTTTGAGGAACTTCATGAGTGCAGGGACTGAATTTCTTTTAGTTTATATTTGTTTCCCCAGTGATTATTGCTGTGTTTATGCTGTTAAATGTTTGTTGCCTTATCTTGTTTTGAGCAAAGCTTTTGATGCTTTTTTTCTTACATTATTTTTGTGGAGAAGATAGAAAAAGAGAATAGATGATAAAACCTACAGATGTATTCATAGCTAGTTATTTAGTGTTAATAGTTCTGTGTTTACCCATACATTATTTAACGTTTTTATCAATGACTTGAAAAAAGGCATAACTGGTATATCCCTTTCAGATTTTGAGATGATATAAAACTGAGAGTAAAAGTTAACACACCGAATGACAGGATCCAAAAGGATCTTGACAAGAGGTAGAGTATTGGGCTAAGAAGACTTCAGTAAAGATAAACATAGTCTTGCACTTGGGTAAAAAAATCAACTTTACAAGTATGGGATGGGGGAGTCATAGTTAGACCATCAGTTCTGAAAAAAATCTTAGGGTTTTAGTGGATGACAAAATCAATATGAATCAGCAGTGTGATGTGGCAGCCAAAAATGAGACCTTGGGCTAAATTAGGAATGATATAGCTTCCAAGAATAGGGAGATGATAGTCCAGTTGTACTCTGCCCATGTCAGAACTCATCTTGAGTATTGTATTCAGTTCTGGGCAACTTGGTTTAAGGACATTGATAAACTTGAGAGTTTTTGGGGTGATCAGTCAGGCTGGTGAAAGTGCTTTTAGTTCTTGATGTTCAACTGAAAGAACTGGAAATATTAAGCCTGGAAAAAATAAGATTCAGGGAGAACATGATCATTTTCTTCAAGTGTTTTAAGGTTGTCAGATGGAGGAGGGCTTTAGAACTATTTTGTTTGACCCTCAGGGCTATATGTTTTGTACATAGAGGTCTTTTTCCTTTTCCTTTGATCTCTTTGGGATAAAGACTTGGTAGTGATATTGCTGTGTCAAAGGCTATACATAGTTATAGCCCTTTGGGCATAGTTCCAAATTTTTCTCCAGAATAGTTGAGCCAGATCATAATTCCACCAACATTCCATAATTCCACCAGCAGTGCATTAGTGTCCCATTTTTTCCACACCCTCTCCAACATCTGTACTTTTCTTTTTCTGTCATATTAGCCAGTCTCATGGACATAAGGTTACATTAATTTTCATTTCTCTGTTAGTGATTTATTTACTTATTTATTTTAACATGCTAAAAATCTTATTTTATTTGATAATCCATAATTAATTATTTTGGTACAATTAATTGACCTAAATGTGTTTAGCATATCTAACTTTTATTAGAGAATTCCATTAGCCATTTTGCAATACACATATTTTAGCAAATGGACATAAGCAATAATCATTATACTTTAGAAAATAACTTCTTGTTACCATAAATTGGGTTGGTGAAAGGTCACATGAATGGATAGATAGTTAGCTTCTGTTAAGAGTATTTTTTATCTTTATTAATTTGTTTGTTTACTTTTAGTTTACAAGATTCAGTTCCACAATCCCTTAAGTTTCAAATTTCTTCCTCCTCCTCCTCTCTCCTCCCCCCCACTCCAATGGTGGTATGCAATCAAGTATAGGATCTGCAAGTACTTTCACATTAGACATTAGTCAGGTTATAATTCTGTTAGTGATTTAGAGCATCTTTTTCATATGACTACTGATAGCTTTGATTTCTTCTTCTGAAAACTGCCTGTTCATATTCTTTGACCATTTATCATTTGGAGAATGGCTCTTATTTTTTTTTAGAAATTTGACCCAGTTCCCTATATATTTGAGAAATGAAATCATTGTCAGATAAACATGCTATAAAAAATTTCCCCAATTTTCTTGCTTTCTTTCTAACTTTGGCTATATTGGTTTTGTTTGTGCAAAAAAAACTTTTAATTTCATGTAATCAAAATTATCCATTTTACTTCCCCTTTCTATTTCTTGTTTGATTGTAAACTCTTCCCTTTTCCATTTGATTTATATGGCATTAAAAATGTAAATTAATTTTGGTAGTAGCCATTTTAATTTATTTTTTGGCATGGCCTAGTCATGAGTGTTGGATTTCTTCAGCTATATACATTGTCTTTATTTCTTTAAAGAGCACTTTGTCATCGAGTCTATATAAGTTGTTTGTGTGTGTGTGTGTGTGTGTGTGTGTGTGTTGTAATGTATTATATTTTAAAGAGATTTTCAGCAATAAGTATTGAAACAGGATTTTCTCATTAATACTGAGATTATCAGAAAATTCAGTTAAATGAGATGCTTGTTGCTTGAGTATTCTGGATAACCACTGTTTAACTGTGCAGCTTTGAAATTAAAAATGGGTTAGTTTGATGTGATGAAATGACTTTCTGCTTTGTAACCTTTGGGGGTGGGGAGAGTGGGAGTGCATTTTCATGTCTTTGGGGTTGTCTATCACCCATCTCTTTTGTGTGGTATTACATAACTCATAATCCCTACACAGCCACAACACTAGTTTATTAGGTGTTTATTATCTTTCACCTAGACTATTGCAATAGCTTCTAACTGATTTCCCTGCCTTAGTGAGCTCTCTTTTTATGCTAATCCCCTTTCCACTCAAAGCTGTCACTCAAAGGTGATTTTTCTAAAGTGTAAGTTTGACCATGTAACTCTCTCCTTTCTGCCTCCCCTCTTCTCCGTCACTTCCCTCAGTCCCACCTCTTCATTGTGCTGATCAATAACAGCACCAATCTCAATAATATAGTGCTTTAAGGTTTGCAAAGTACTTTACAAAAATTATTTTATTTTGGGGTGGCTAGGTGGCGTAGTGAGTAAAGCGCTGGCCCCAGAGTCAGGAGGACCTGAGTTCAGTTCAGGCCTTAGACACTTAACACCCCCCCCCCCAAAAAAAAAACCCAATTGCCCTCCAAAAGGCAAAAAAAAAATTTTTTTTTCTTTGATTCTCACAACTCTGGTAGGTGGGTACCATTATTATCCCCATTTTACAAATGAGGAAACTGAGGCAGACAGTATTTTTTGAAAAAGTAAAAACAAAAACCTAAACTAATGAAATTATGTAGGTTGTTTTATGAAAAGTATGGGGAAGGGACATGACTCTTTTTTAAACAAAAGTTTAAAAAAAAAGGATTTCCATTACATATTTTATGTATGTATATATATAATGTATGTTTTATGTAATTGAAGTATGATTATTCATTATAGTTTATTTATTTATTTTTTTATTACTACTAAGTGTTATTCAGTTCTTCCAGAATCTTAGGTTTTCTTTCTTTGCAGTCAAAAGATTGCACTTGTTGGTTTTGTAAGCTGTGCTTTTAAATGGAAATGAGAACTTTAATAATGAAACAATTTCTGCATTTGAGAGAGCTAAACTATAGTAATTAATTCTGTTAGGTTATAATAGAGTTACTGCAGAACTGAAATAGTCTTCATACATACTATGGGAAAGATTTTTTTTTCCTTTAAAATGTCTACATTAATCTCTTGCCTTATATTTCTTCTCATTTCCCTTTAGATTGTAAAGTGGTCAGACTGTTGTTTGCCATTAGCCTGCAGACCTGGAGAGCCTTATAAGCTGTTTGCTGAAGCAAGTATAGATAATTTCAGTGAGTTGGGCATTGCATTCATGGAAAACAGGCTCCAAATGGATAATGGAATGGTACCACAAAAGATTGTCTGTAAGTATCTTCATGAATGTATTCATAATAGTAATCTGTAATAAGTTATTATTATTATTATTTTTTAAAGCAATTGGGGTTAAGTAACTTGCTTAAGGTTACACAGCCAGTTATTATTTCTGGGTGTGGTGCTGAGTATCTGAGCCCGGATTTGATCCAGGTCATCCCGACACTGGAGCCGGTGCTCTTACTCGCTGTGCTACCTGGCCGCCCCAGTAATAAGTTATTATTGTAGCCAAAAGGACTATTTTTTTCCCTTTAGTTACTAAGATTCAAGACCAGTCAGCGTTTTCAGCCTAATTCAAAATATTGTAAGTCTTGAAAAAAAACCCAGAGCAAAATATTTAACAGTGGTCTATGATACTTTTATCTTATAGTATTTTAATGCTTTGTCTTTCACCTCTTGACACTTGGAATTCCTAGCTCCATTTACGATTTAGCTCAAGTGCTACTTTTGACAGGCCTTATCTCTTTATTCTGTCTTCTACTCTGTATTAATCTTGTATGTACTCATTCATGTATGTGTTCTCCCTATTAGAATGTAAGAGGGTAACACTGTTTTTGCTTTTTCTTTCTATCCCCATTGTGCTTAGCATATAGAAATTGCTTCATAAAACTTATAGATTGATTTAGTATGCTTAATTGAAAAGCCTATAGAATGCCCTTAAAAAGGGCTTTCTATTGTCCTTTCTAAGGTTCTGTCTTTAAATTCAGAAACCGTTTTATTTTTGCTGTCTCAGAATACCTTTCACTTGAAACCATTTCTTAGTCTTCTACTTAATAATCCATATGTTTGATTGAAGTTATAGTAGTTGTTGGCATGTCTAAGCTTAGTGGTTTGGATCTTAGTTTTTTGATATTTTCTTTCAATATTGGGGTTTTTTTTTGATTTTTGTTTTTTTTAGAGGGGGGAAGGCAGGGCAATTAGGATTAAGTGACTTGCCCAGGGTCACATGGCTAGTTATTAAGTGTCTGAGGCCAGAGTTGAGCTCAGGTCCTCTTGATTCTAGGGCTGGTGCTCTATTCACTGTGCCACCTAGCCACCCCTCAATATTGTTTTCAAAGTGCATCTGGAAATATTTTTAAATCCAGAAATATTTATTAAATTAATGTAGTTTGAAAATGTTTCTTCCTTAATTTAGAAGAGTCTGCAGTCCTAGTGAATTTGATATCTGTAAAAAAGTATCTGTCATGTGACAGTCTTTTTGTGTAAACTGCTTTGCTTCTTGGTTTGGAGTGTATAAATTTTAAATTCAAGGTGCCCAACAAATATTAAAATGATTCATTTCTGCAAAGCATTCTTGGACTTACAGGATAATAGATCAATAGCTGGAAGGGATTTTAGAGGCTCTCTGGTCTACTTCCCCCCTTCCCCCCCATAAAAAGAAATGATGAGATGTATAAAACGTGTAAACTCTTACCTAAAATCTTTGGCATTGATTAAATTAGAATCAAATGAATAAAAGCAAGGGTGGGGAACCTGTGGCCTTGAGGCCATATATGACCTTCTAGATCCTTGGGTGGGGCCTTTTGACTGAGTTCAAGTTTCTTTTTGGCCTTTTGGAGGGCAGTTGGGGTTAAGTGACTTGCCCAAGGTCACATGGCTAGTTTTTTTGTGTTAAGTGTCTGAGGCCGGATCCAAACTCAGGTCCTCCTGACTCCAGGGCCAGCGCTTTACTCACTGTGCCATGAGTTCAAGTTTCACAGAACAGATCTTTTTTTTTTTTTTTAAGGGGATTTGTTCTGTGAAGTTTGGATTCAGTCAAAGGGTAGCACTTGGGGACCTAGAGGGCCACAGGTTGTCCACCCCTGAACTATAAGCCATCAGATGAAAAAAAAATGCTTTTGTTCTGTGTTTCCTTCCAGGTTATTAGCTTTTTGTTTTGGTCTTCTCTCTCTTTTTTCTTCCTTCCATTCTACCTTTTTTTTCTCCTTGTACTTGTAGTCAATGTTTATAGTTATGGTTCTGCTAATTTAGTTTTGAGTCACTTTGTATAGGTTTTTGGGGGTATTTTTAGCTTCAAATTTGTGTGATTTATATAAGAAAAAGCAGTGTGGAAATTTCCCATTTAATCTGTGTGGGAAGTTCCTTGGTTTTATTATGTAGTTGAAGTGGGATTATGAGTAAATGAAGAAGTGGAATGCCTACCTTGGGTTGCATTGCTTTAGAATTAAAAATATGATTTGGGTGTAAAATCTGAGTAGTCTAAATGTTGAAACTACAAATTATAAATATTAAATATCTTTTTTCCAACTTTAAATAGTGTTAAACTTAGATCAAATTCATTGAATGTTGATGCTACTAACTTTATAAAGCCTATATTTGTTCTTCCTTTGAACAAAAGTTACATGTAATGTTGGTTGCACTCTCTTTTGTGTTGTTTTACTTAATACACTAGGGATTTATAAGATGTGCTGGAAAGAATTTTGTCAGTAAAAATAAAAACAGTTCTTTTCTCCTCATGCCCTAGCTGTACATCTTCAGGACTCGGTGCTGAAAGAGCTACAGCAGTTGACATTATCCAGGATCACAGAAGTGGAAGAATTAACCTCAGCCTCATCCTTAAAAATCAGACCTGAATGGGAAGGGAGGAAGCATTTAGTCAGGGATGACCAAAAGGTTCAAGATGAGAAGTATAATCAGAAGAAAGGCAGTGCTTCTCAGGAGGAACCCACCAATGTATCAGAAGAAGGGGTTGAGTTGGATGAGCACCATCACTTACATCTTTCAAGCTGCCATGAATGTTTGGAACTAGAAAACAGCACCATTGAATCTGTCAGATTTGCATCTGTGGAAGACATTCCTGATCTTCCTTATGATTTCAGTAGCAGCCTAGAGGACAGTGTTAACACAACCAGCCATGTTGGACAAGAGAGAAGAGTCAATGTTACTGGGAAGCCACCAAATATTTTACTCTTTGTGGGCTCTGACTCCCAGGAAGCCCATCAGAGATTCCAGCAGCTCTGTTCCATTCTGACTGACTGTGTTGACACTGACAGTTACACAGTTTACCGCCTGAAGGAGAAGAATGTGCTCTGTGATCCGTGGCTGCATAACTCTTTACTGTTGATCATTGCCACAGAGGAGCCCATTTCTGAAGCAATCTGCCAACAGTTCATGGTGTACCTATCCCAAGGAGGGAAGGTTTTAGGCCTATCTTCCTCCTTCACATTTGGTGGGCTGCAGCTGAGAAGCAAAGAGGAACTGAAGAAGTCCATTCAGACGTTGGTTTTTTCCAAGGCCGATGACAATGAAATGAAACTGAATGTTCTGACCAGTGGCAGCATTTATGAAGAAGGCCCTGGGGAGCTTCTCAGTCCTGGAAAGCTCCAGGGTTACTTAGAAAAGAGAGAGAAAGACAGGATGATTGTTCATTTGCCTTTTGGAACGAATGGAGGAGAAGCTGTTCTTTGTCAGGTATTAAGGACAGAGCCTGTGAGAAATTTAACTCTTTTTCTAGGGCTTTTACCTTAAAAAGGTTGAGAAAGTTTGCACTTTGAGGATTACCTTGGCTTAATTGAGACTGATGCTGACCATTATGTTTACTTCAGACTTTTCTTTGTATTGTGCATACTTCTTGAATAACCCAAATTCTGTCAGTAGGGTTGGTATTTGAAATAACTTCCTGATTAATTGAGGGTTAATTAGGAAACCCTTTTTATTTCAAGATTTATTGTGGAAAATATTTCTAAAATATATCAGTCTAGGAATTAAGAAGAAAAGCATAGAGAACATGATCGATCCTTTCTTTCGTTTAGTATTTTGTAATGCCTCAGACTTATCATTCTGAACATAAGTTATCATCATCTTAAGGTGCTGGGAATTGGGCTGATTATATATATATATATATATATATATATATATTATTTGAGGGGGAAGGTGAGGCAATGAGATTAAATGACTTGCCCAAAGTCACACAGCTAGTAAGTGTCAAGTGTCCGAGGCAGGATTTGAACTCAGATCCTCCTGACTCCAGGACCAGTGCTCTATTCACTGTGCCACCTAGCTGCCCCATTTAAAAAAAAAAATCTTATTTTTCAATTTTCTTTTCTTTTCAGTTCTGAATTCTCTCCATCTTTCCTTCCCCTTTTCCACTCACTGAGGAGGGAAGAAAAGCAAAGCCTATTATAAATATGTGTGCTTAAGAAAAACAAATTCCCAAATTAGCTATGTTAAAAAAAAAAAAGGAAAGAAAAGAAAATATGTTTCAAGCTACACTCTGCATCCATCATTTCTCTGTCTGGAGATGTTTTATAATGAATCTTTTGGAACTGTGCTTGGTTATTGTGTTGATTAGGGTTTCTATGTCTTTCACAGTTGTTTAATAATATTGTTATTGTATAAATTGCCCTTTTGATTCTGCTTACTTCACTCTGCTTCAAATCATAAAAGTCTTCTCAAGTTTTTCAGAAACTATCCCTGTCACTATTTCTTATGGCATAAGAGTATGTCATCAGATTCACATACCATAACTTATTCAATAATTGATGGCTACCTCTTCATTTTCTAGTTCTTTCCCACTGTGAATAGAGCTACTATAAATGTATCTTTGACCTTTTTAGGGTATAGACCTAGTAGCAGCATCACTGAGTCAAAGGGTATGCACAGTTTAATTAAACTGCTGAATGTGTTGATCTTAGAACACATTTTGACAGTTGGGTACTTTATCAAATATGTATATAAGCATGATTTTAGGGTTTTTTTAAATTTATGATTTGTTCCTCTTAGTTGAGAGTTGGTAAAAAGAGAGATATTTGAAAATGTCATTCCTTTCCTAAGTCTGGAATTCTTAGACATTTTGTCATGGACCCCTTTGGCAATTTGTTAAAGTCTGTGGACTCTTTCTCAGAATAATATTTTAAAAGGCACAAAATAAGATTACAGAGGGAGCCAATTTTATTGCAATAGTTATAAGAAGGAGCCCCTCCAAGTTTACAGACCCCAGAAGTCCCATCCTAAGGTTTTGATAAACTCCTTTTGTACCTAATTTTTTTTAGCTATTCTTTTTCCTTTTCAGTTTTTTTTTATTAAAAAGATGTCATATCTCTATGTTAATTTACCATCTAATCCATTTGAGGACTTATACAGGGATTCTTAACTTTTTCTGGTGAAGTCTTGGCCTTCCCTTCTCAGAATAATTTTTTTAAAAAATTAAAAATTGAAGGAAATGCTAAGTTTCACTTAGAAGTCAGTGAAAAATAAGGATGCAATTTAAAAAAAAATTGGAAGTTCACAGATCCCCTGAAATCTGTCTACTGACCTTTTTGGTCTCCCTCAAAAGAAGATATTAGTTTTTTTGTTTTCCTAGAACTTTGTTTTTCTCTTAAAACATTTAAAACAACATAAAAAAATTTTAAAACCAAAATACTCTTATAAGTCAGGAAAGATCTGGATAACAAGCATTTTTTCAGTTTTGCTGCAAGTTGCCTGAATTAATTTTTAAATTTTTTGATATTTCCTGCTGCTCTATCACCATAATTATTTGAAGTATCATTCCCTTCCCTTCCCAGAGAGCCTTACCGTATGACAAGTAATATTTTTTAGAGAACGAAAATCCCCCCCAGCATAACAGACCATTGAAAAAGTCTGAAAGCATGTGCACTGTCTTATATCAGCGGACCCTCCACCTTCAAGAAGGGGTAGGTTGGGGTGTCTTCTCATCTGTCTTCCTTTGAGTCTTGCTTGATTTTTAGAATTTTTTACATTTGCTTTTGACATTTTGGTGTGTCATTGTTCTTTCCATTTACATTGTTGTAATTACTGTGTATTTTGTAGCCTGGAGTTTGGAGGAGTGCTGAGTGACTCAGGGTCTGTGAGCATCAGTTTATTATTGTTGTTTTTTGCCTTCTTTTGTATTCTTGTGTACTAGAACATGGAGACAGCTGAAGTTGCTTTAGCTTTGGTTCATAATTTTTGTTTTGTAGAGGTTTGAGGAGTCATGGGAATCAGAAAATATTTGTCTAATCCTCCATCTTGTCACTTATGTGACACTGTAGTCTTTTGTGAATTAATTTTTAAAGACCTAATAAAGAATTATAGGGTCATAGATTTAGAGCTGAAAGGGACCATGTAGGCCATTTAATCCAAACTTTTTTTCTTTTTCTCTCTGCAAATACATTATCCCAGAAGGAACTCTGTTTTCTTTCTTTCTTTTTTTTTTTTAAGCAATTGGGGTTAAATAACTTGCTCAAGGTTATACGGCCAGTTATTTCTGGGTGTGGTGCCAAGTATCTGAGCCCAGATTTGATCCCCAGGTCATCCTGACACTGGAGCCAGTGCTTGTACTGGCTGAGCCACCTGGCCGCCCCTTCTGTTTTCTTTTAAGAAATTTGCTGGCCATCTCAGCTTCTGGGAGCTATATTTTAGCTTTGTGTAGTAAATTTTAAACCCCCCCTACCACCTCGTAATTTCTCTTGTACTGTCTAGGTCAATGTCATCCTCCACATATCCCAGGCTCACAACCTAGGTGTCATCCTCAACTCCTCATTATCTCTGTCTCTCCATATCCAGTCTGTTGCCAAGGTCTGGTGATTTCACCAGATTTGCAACATCTCTTGAATACAACCCCTTCTCTCCTCTGACATTGCCACCATTGTAATACAGACTCTTGTCATCCCATGCCTAAATAATTACAAAAGCTTGCTAGTGGATAACCCTGCTGTAGGTCTTTGTTCACTACAGTTCATTCTCCACCAAAGTGCTTTTCCTAAATCACAGGTCCAACCATGTCACTTCCTTACCCAGTGAACTCTGGTGACTCCCTATGGCCTTCAAGCATCAAAACCAGAATTCTCTGTTGGTAATTCAGAAACTTTCATAGCCTAGCCTCCTCCTACCTTTCCAATTTTCTTATATCTTACTGCCCACAACATACTCTTTGATCCAGTGACATTGGCATCCATGTTGTTCCATGACATTTTGTGGATATTTTCTCTCTATTCCTCATGCCTAGAATGATCTCCCTCTATAACTCCACCCACTGGCTTCCTCTAAGTCTCACCTAAAATCTTGTCTTTTACAGAAAGCTGTTCTTAACCCCTCTTAATTCTAGTGCCATCCTTCTATTAATTATTTCCTATTTCTTGTGTGTATAACTCGTTTTTTTTTATATTTATTTCTTTTTTGTTCCATCCTTTAGATAGTGAACTCCCTGAGGTCAGGAACTATCTTTTACCTCTTTTTGTATTTCCAGTGCCTGGCACATAGTAGCTATATTGATAGATTTTTATTGACTGACTGACAAATTTTACCACCACTATGTATATGTATACAACACATATTTTTAAACGAAGACCAAGCAACTTTAATGGACAACACACAGAAAAATGAATTTCTTTGATGTTTTCTTACCAGCCTGTCTATAACGGTTCTATTTCACTTTGTTTTCTTTTTTATGTAGTTGTTGTCATTGTATTCACTCTTCTTGTTCAGCTAAACTAGATTGTTTCCAATTTTTTGTTATTTCAAGTAGAGCAGCTGTGGATATTTTTGTACAGATGGCCCTTTTTTCTTTTTAAATCTTAGCAATGGAATTGTTGGGTTAAAGGATGTGATAAGTTTTGTTACTCTCATTAGATATCTTTCTGACATCTTTCACATATAAAATTATTTAAATATTTCTTTGCATGTGGCTTTTGAATACTTTCTATATTCTCTGAATATAGTACATCTGCTTTTATAGAACTTGGGAGTTAGACGGGACCTCAGTGGCTTTATCTTGTCCAAGGAATTCTTACTATAATCTGTCCAACAATGGCTCTCAGCCTCTGCTTATAGACCTCCATGGTCGGGGAACCTACCACCTCTCAAGGCAGGCCATTCCACTTTTGATATCTAATTGTCAGTAAATTTTTCATAATATCCATCTGAAATTTACTTTTTGCATCTTTCACTTACTGCTCTTGATTTGGTCATCTGAGACCAAACATAACACCTCCATTCTCTCCTTCATGTATCACTCTACACTTGAAGACAGCTAAACATGCCCATCAACTCATCTCAAGTCAATTAAGTGCATTCTGTGTCCTGGATACTGTGCTAAGCACTGAGGATACAAAGAGAGTCCCTTCTCTTTCGGAGCACATAATCTAAAGGGGGAGACAGCATTCAAATAGCTATACAAACAAGTTAAAAATGGGTTAAATAATCTCAAGAGGGAAGGCACCAGAACTGTGGAGGAGCAGGAAAGATCCCTCTGTGTCATGGGCTCAAACCTCGTCACCATCCTGGTTGCCCTGGGGCAGAGTACAGTGGGACTCTCATCTCCCTGTTCCTGGAAGCTAAGTCCCTCTTAATGCTGTCCAGGGTTATATTAACTTTTTTGCCTGCCCTATTGAGCTGCTAACTTGGCATCCACTAAAGCCCCCAGAACTTTTTTCAGAATAACTGCTGTCTCTATTCATCCCTCATCCTTGTCCCTGTAAAGTTGATTTTTTATACCCAAGTGTAAGACTTTAAATTTATCTTTACATTTATCTTATTATACTCATTCCAGTGTTGTAGCTTGTCAGAATACTTGTGGATCCTGATTATGTGTTCCAGTATGTTAACCATTCCTCTCAGCTTTGCGTCATCTACAGATTTGGAGAGCAAATTACAGTTATGCCTTTATACAAGTCATTGATAACAATGTTGAACCACTAGCTTTTAAAATTATGCTTTCCCCTACCGTTTTTCCATTTTATGAAGAAATAATTCACACACACACTATCCCATTCCCACATGTTTTATTCCAAAACCTTACCGAGGTATAGAGGTTGTCCTGTGCTGAGAGGACACAAGCTCTGGAACTTCATAGACTCAGAAGTGGAGGGGACCTTAGACTTCCTACCAGGGAATGGAGAACCTTCGGCTTTGAGGCCACACATGGCCCTCTAGTGTGACCCTTAGATTGAATCCAAACTTCACGGAACAAATCGATTTGTTCTGTGAAGTTTGGATTCAGTACCCCCTTTATTAAGGGGATTTGTTCTATGAAGTTTAGATTCATTAAAATGGCCATACTTGAGGACCCAGAGGGCCACATGTGACCTCAAGGCCACAGGTTCCCCTTCCCTCTAAAGGCTGTGAGTGCTTTGTATCTCAAGCTTTATCAGGTCAGTCCCGACTTTCAGCATTCATGCTTATGACTAGATAGGTTTCATTTGTTTCAGACCTGGGTGTATGTATGGTTTATATTTGTTAGATTGTGAGGTAGCTAGGTGGAGTACAGAGAATGTTAGACCTGGACTCTGGAAGCACTGAATTCAAATTCGTAAGTGGACAATATTAGTGACATCAGCCAGTCATTAATCCCGGCCAGTTTTCCTTGTTCACAATTTCACATTCTTCACCTCTTGTAACAATAAAATTTACTAGCTGGGTGACCTTGGGAAAGTCATATAACCTTGTTCTTCCTTGGTTTTCTTGTCCGTCAAGTGGTGATAATAATAGTACCTACCTCCTAAGGTTGTTGTGAAGGTAAAATAAGGTAACATTTATGAAATTCTTTGCCATTCTGAAAATTGAAATATATCTTATGATACTGTCATCATCATCATCATCGTTATAGCAAAATACTTGAGTCCAGGGATGATGTATTTCACTTTGTTTTTTGGTAGTTTCTTGCAACTTGTCTGGGTCAGAGCTTTATAAACTCTTTTGAGTATGACTAAGTAAGGTTCTTCTTAGTTCTCCTTCTCAAGCAACAGTGGCCTTGAGCTCTCTGTAGCCACTATCTCATTCCTTTTCTCTCCCCAATTACCAACCCTATTCCACTCCCCCCACTCTGAGCAAAACCTATTCTCTGGGCAGATATAAGTTATGATAAACTAATTCATGGTAAGGCATATATAACTGATAAGACTTAATGTGTTATCTTCCCAGAGGGATTTGTATTTTAACAAGGCAACAGTCATAAGATAAAGAAGTCTGTCATCAGCAAGGGGGTACTATATTTGGGAGGGCAAAAAAATGCCTTTTTTTGGTACCCCCAAAAATAATACCATGCCTACATATTAGGGCAGCCCTGTGAGCAGTTCTATATGCTGGTTAAATGTATACAAATACTTTGTACTTATAATTTGTTAGTTGAGGGAGTGTGGTTTTGTTTATGGCAATATGACTTACTATCTTCTAGGCTTAGATAAGTTATTTAATCTTGATTTCCAGTTTAGGAAGTAAGAAACCTTCTGGCTTTTAGTATACTTGGTGACATATGTAGAGAGATGATTTTCTTTGTTCTCAGAAATTCAGAATCCTCATTGTGGCAATGTTATAAAAGCTTTTCAGGCATTTTGCTGGCCTGGAAAAATATTATTTTAGTAAGACTTTTTTTAATTGACCCATCATTGAAATAACATATAAAGTTAATTTTCTGGGGCTCTAAGTTTTGACATTATTCATCATCAAATAAGTATTTGCTAATTTTTTTTCTTTTGTCTAACTCATGACTGTTTATCTTGTAGCATACAAAGGCTTCTTAATTCTCTCTTCTTTTCTTTAGGTGCACTTGGAAATGTCTCCCAGCACTTTAATACAAACTCAGGATGCCTTTGATTTGTTGAAATTGAGCAATTTCAAGAGATATAAAGTCCTTAAGGAGATCTTGACTGTCCTTGGCTTAAGTTGTGAATTAAAGAAAATCCCTCCCCTGACTCCTCTTTACTTGTTTACAGCTGAGGAGGTGAGTGCATTTAGAAAACCTCAACTTGTGATAAGTGAATTTAATCTAGTAAATTCTAAGGGAAGTTGATGCTTTTTTCTCTTTATCAGCTTTAAATGGTTATTTTTTTCTCTTTATCAGCTTTAAATGGCATATGTACACATATATGTATTTATATATTTCATTCTTCCATTCTATATGAAACATTTCACCTGGATTTCATCTTTAAAGTGATATTTTACACATGTAACACAAATATGTGCATGCACACAACACCTATGTATGCATATACACGTGTATGCAACACATATATGTATGCATATATGCATATAATTTTATGTAGAGAAGAGATTTTATTACATCTCTGAATGCAGTTTCTTTTACTTGATTTGTGGAAAATCTAACATGTCAAAAATGTGATTCTTGAGATTTTAGGGAAACTCTTGGGGCACCTCTTTTGATCACAACATATGTTAACTTGGGAAAACAATTTATTACTTTTGTATTTTAACTTTATTTTGATCCTGTCTCTAAATCTTTGTAAGAAACCAGAGCATTTGAGTAGTTCATTCTTTTGAAGTCTGCCACCTAGTGGCATGTGATGGATAGGTAAAGGAAATTCCCAGGCAATTGAACATTTTACCAGGAATCTGTCTGTTCTTCCTCTCTCTCTACTCTCCCCCTGCCCCCTCAACCTTTTTTGATATTTTTTTACAAGATATAGAATGAAATTTTTTGTTTCTTTGAATGTAATTGAATTCCAAAATCTTTGGCTGAGTCTATGATACTTGAATAACAATAAACTTGGGACTTAGGGGTTTTTTTTTTTTTTTACTAGAGAACTCTGCTAATACATGTTCAGTGATTACCTTAATTGTGTCAATTGTACTCTCCTACCTAGGTAAGCTAATGTGTTTAGTTGTTTTAAGAGAGCATTTTATAATGTGGATAAGACTTAATAAATATTTGTGGATTTGTGGTTGTTTGATATGGGCAGCTAAGTGGTGCAGAGGATAGAGTGTTGCACCTGGAGTCAGGAGGACCTGAGTTCAAATGTGGTCCTAATACACTAGTTGTATGACCCTGGGAAAGTTACTTAACTCTCTTTGCCTCAGTTTCCTCATCTGTAAAATGAGCTGGAGAAGGACATGACAAACCACTCTAGTATCTTTGCCAAGAAACCCCAAATGAGGTCACAAAGCATGGGACATGACTGAAGTGACTGAAGGACAAGTTGTTTGATCTAAATGCCTTGTTCATTTTGTCTGTGAAAAGACTGTTCTTGTAGTCAAGAATATTTGAGTAAAAGTCACGCTGCTGACAGACAACTTTTGTGTGACCATAAATGGGGCAAACCACTTACATTTTTATTGCCCCAGACAACTCTCCACACATCCATGCTGTTACCAAGATTCATTATTTTCTACCTTCACAACATTTCTTCTCTACATCTTTTTCTCTCTGTTTGTAACCTCCCTGTTGCAGGTCCCTCATTACCTTATGCCTGAATTGTTGCAATAGCCTTTCTTCTTGTCTCAAGGCTCTCCCCTCTGCACCTCCTCCTCCACTTTGCTGCCAAAGCAATCTGCCTAAAGTGAAGGTCTGACTAATGTCATTCCTTTGCTCAGTAAATTCTAGTGACTCCCTGTTACCTCTAGGATCAAATATAAAAATTCTCCGTTTGGCATTTAAAGCCCCTCACAGTGTAGTCTCTTCCTATCTTTCTAGTCATCTTTTGCTGGATTCTTTTCCATGCATTTTATGTTTCAGCAACACCTATATATTACACCTCCTGACTGTGTCTTTTCATTGGCTGTTCTTCCATGCCTGATATATTCTTCCCTCCTCACTTTTGTCTACTGGCTTGCCTGGCTTCCTTTGAGACTCAGATCAAATCTCACCTTCTCAGGGGGCCTTTCAATGTCTCTCACTCCTGGTACCTTCCTCATCTGTAAAATGAGCTGGAGAAGGACATGACAAACCACTCTAATATCTTTGCCAAGAAAACCCCAGATGAGGTCACAAGGCATGGGACTTGACTTTTCATCTACTATATTATATATGTCTTGTTATATACATAGCTATTTCCATGTTGTCTCCTCCATTAGAATGTGAGATCCTTGAGAGCAGGGACTGAATTTTTGCCTTTATTTTTATCTTCAGGGCTTTGCACAAATCCTAATACATAGTAACTGCTTACTAAATACTTGCTGACTGACTAAAAGAATGACAACTCTTAAGAGTGCACATGAATTGCTGATCTGTATTGGTAGAAGTCTCCATACTTGGAGTTCTCTATAGGTCTGGACAAAAATGAATTTTTTTGTTTCTTGTCCCATGTGAAATTAACTTGCGTTTATATAGTGCTCTATAAAGTTATTTCTTACAAGAACTTTATGAGAGAAATAGTGTAAGTATTACTATTATTTTTACAGATTAGAAAACGGACACAGAGTCTTGCTTAAAATAGGGAGCACCTTGGTAAAGTAATTAGGGCTCAGGTTTTTGACTCTTTTTTTCCACTAAGTTACAGCTGTCTCTGAAATGACAGTGGCCTTTAAAATGAGATCATGCTTGTCATGGCACGGGAAAGGGAGGGAATGAGAGATATAATTTGAAACTCAAAACTTTAAAAAAAAGTTAAAATTATTGTAATATGTAATGGGAGAAAAATAAAATATAAAAAAAAATAAAATGTGATGTTAAAAAAAGGGTAACCAGCAAAAAAAAGTGAGTCGTAATTTGTACTTTATCACCTTAACTTTGTCAGCTTAACACATTTCATGAGAGAAAGCAACATGGTACAGTGGAAAAAAAACCACTGACTACAGAGTCAGAAAGGTAGTAGTAGCTGCCACTAATGCTTCTTAAATTGTGTGACCTTAGGCAAGTCACTTATAACTCTCTGGGCCTCAGTTTCCTTATCTGAAAAGTGAGGAGGTTGAACTAGATGACCTCTCTCAGTTCTAAAGCAAGAGAGCTGTCATTAAGAATCAGTCTTAACATTAAGCTAATACTGGTAATTGGACTGGGGGAATATATCTGTTCCTTTGCTCATTTTACCTCATTTGAGCAGTCTGACAGAAATATATTCTAACTTGCCCACTTGGAGAATGGGAAATCGATTAAAAACAAGTTTAACAAGGTATTGGTATTTCTGAAAAAAATATTTATTTGTTTTTAGTTTTCAACAATCAGTTTTATAAGATTTTGAGTTCTAAATTTTTTTTTCCTTCCCCAAGATGGCATGTAATCTGATATATAGGTCATATGTGTACAATCATATTGAACATATTTCCACATTAGTCATGTTGTGAAAGAAAAATCCAAGCAAAAGGGAGAAACCACAAAAGAGAAAAAAAGAGAAAATAGTATAATTTGATCTCTTTTCAGACTCCATAGCTCTTTCTTTGGATGTAGATGGCATTTTCCATCATGAGTCTTTTGGAATTGTTTTAGATCATTTCATTGCTGAGAAGAGCCAAGTCTGTCAAAGTTGGTCATTGCACAATGTTGCTGTTACTGTGTACAATATTCTCCTGGTTCTGCTCACTTCAGCATTACATATGCTCAGCATCAGTTCATGCAAGTCTTTCCAGGTTTTTCTGAAATCTGTCTGCTCACCATTTCTTATGGAACAATAGTATTCCAAAGAAGACTATGATGTCGGGAAGATGATACCATAACTTTCAAGTGAATTTGATTTAAATGAGGGAGGGCTGTGGAAAATCACCAGCCTCACTTTCTCCTCTGGAGCCTTCTGGGTCCAGTGGCAAAATATGAATTAGGATGACTGGATGTGGTCCCCATGAGATGTACAGAGAGAAGGATGTGATGCTAGACCAATTGCCTGCTGTTCCCAGACTTTAACATTTGGATTGGAAGATTCCTTCGTCATGTTTATCCTTAACATTTCAATTTGCAGACAATAATGGCTTGACAAGATTATGAAGTTGGTATGTGGCAAAACTGGAGACTGGGATTCTTCTAGTGACATGCCTAAACTGATCTTTATGACCAAGGATACTGTTGGTCATTTGAAAGCTATTTCCCTATCTTACCATACTTTGTGTTTTACTATTGTTGACATGTACTAGAGAAACTTCAGCAAGGGTATACTTTAGAAGCAAAGCATATTTTTTTTAATCATATGAGGGAGAAGTGTCTCAAAGGACTTTATAAACTCTAAGAGGCTGTTTTATAAGAGGCTAATTATAAATGAGAACTTTTTTATGATTTGGCAAGTCAGTTTAATCCTCCTACCTGGATTCTTCTACTTAGGGCATCATTTTACTGTTGTTTCAGGTTTAACATGTTTAGTCACAAGCTCTTAGCTTAATCTTTGTCCACAGATTCTTCAAATGAAATTTTGGTAGTACTGATCTTGCAGTATATCTTTAATAGTAGAATAAATTATAGAATGTAGAGTCATTGTATGTGTGGTAACTTATATCTTGACTCATTAATTCTTGGAATTCTCTCAAGGTTATATATTTTCCTGTTAAGCAGGCACCCCCATTATTTGACAGCATAGGAACAGAATATATGATTCAACTTTAAGAAGTCCACAAAAAAAAGTTTTTCCTTATAAACAATAAATTGCATTAAATGACTGTTGGGTGGATCAGATGAAAACTTTGTAAATTATAAATACATAAATATCAGCTATTCACATTGATATTCACATTGTACCAACAGAATGATTTTTGTATACATTTCTAACTGTTTGGATTTGCCCTAGAATATGGGCAAAGTTTTCTGATTATGGTTGTGGCCTTTTTTTTTTTCCACCTTCAGGATCTTATAATTTTTGCATCTCCTTCATATTGGTCTGTTAGAGGAAGAAAAAGTCTTTAATTTATTGTTACTGATAACAATTTTAGTGTAACAGGAAGGTGCTATCTTAGTTGTTAGATGCTTAGTAGAATTTTAAAGTCTTGAGTTAATGGAAACTAGAAAAGTAGTTGACTTTGGTTATATGACAGTTGTAGAACTGATTATTAATTCTGCTTTTCTTCTCCCATTCTTTGTAATAAAGAGTTTTTTGGTTAAAAGAATTACTGAATTTATTACCAGTAAATATTTTTAAAATTTTATTTTTGTTTTGGAGGACAGAGTATATATTGCTTATGCATATTGAAAATGATTGACACAGTTTCAGTCTAGTTAATTTGTTGAGTATTCAAGGGGTATTTTGGCTCTAAATAGCCGTAGTAATAGGAGAAAATATGTGTAAAATTTTCCTTTCAGAGTATATTTCTTCTTAAGTTCTTTTTTCAGATTCTGGTATTGAGATATTAAGAGCTCCTATCTTTTTAATTGAGTTTGTGGCTATTTGTAGAAAGCAAGGGCAGGGGTCTAGAGCAGAATTTTGCAGCTAGATGGTGAAGTACAGTGGAGTTAGGAAAACCTTAGTTTGAATCCATCCTCAGATATTTACTAGTTCTATAAACTTGGGCAGGGTACTCAGCCTCAACTTTCTCATTTGTGAAGTGAGAATAACAGTTACTCCTACCCAGTATTCTTGAGCATAAAATTATGTAACGTACATAGTGCTATATAAATGCTAACTGCTTTGGTTACCTTTTGCTACATACCCTCTGAGTCACACTGAAGAATTACAAGGCTTAAATATATGAGGTAGAATCCCACACAGTGATGACCATCTCTTCATGTAAAGAAACCAAATGCTTTTTGAACTGAATTCATATATCATTTGTTTTGTTGCTATAGATGCCCTTCATCTGATCTTTTGCCTCATGAAATGCTCCAGGAGTAGGGAACCTACAGCCTTGAGGCCACTTGTGGCCTTTTAGGTCCAGTGTGGCTCTTTGACCAAATCCAAGTTAGTCAAAGGGCTGCACTTCAGGACCTAGAGGGCCATAACCTTTATGAACCTCAATTCATCTGTGAAATAGGGTATGTATCTTAAAGGGTTGTCTGAGAAGGCAGTGCCTCAATGTGATCTCTTATTTATTTTCATTATTAATAGTATTATTTCATAGGGTTGTTTTGAGAAAAAAAATTCATAAACCTCAAAGTGTTGAATAAATTGTGAGCATTAAAATTTTATGTTAAAATGTTTTAGAAACAGTGGATAATCTTGGTGCTTCTGGGAATCATTAATAGTCTTTTGCCACAAGGTGTCACAGCTGAGTTAAATTGACTGCTAGCAATGATGATTATTTTTGGAGTTGTGAGAGTGGGAAAGACTATTTCTGAGAAAAAAAGACATTGGTAAGTCAAAGTTCAGCTTAGTAATTTTTCATTGTGTTCATGTCACTGTTTTTTAACATCCTCAACCAGGGGACTCATTAAATATCATAATGAGGGCTCACAGTATAACAGGAAACATAAAATATCAAAATAAAACAAGTTTTTTCATTGCATACAAGATATATTTGTATAGTTGTTTTACTATTATGCTATAGTTCTTTATTTACTGAATAGCCCAGATAATTTGGGAAGTACATGTGTGTTATTCATGTTGCCACGATATCACCATGCAATGGAAATGATTGAATATTTTTTAAAAAGACATCAAGCAGGTATCAATATTACATAGTATTCTTAAAGTTGCTGAATTAAGACTGAATGTATTGGGGCAGCTAGGTGGCACAGTGAATAGAGCACTGGCCTTGAAGTCAGAAGGACCTGAGTTCAAATTCGAACTCACACACTTAACACAAAAACTAGCCATGTGACCTTAGGCAAGGCACTGAACCCCAGTTGCCCTCAAAAAAAAAAGAAGAAAAAAAAGACTGAATGTATCAACCACTGTGGCAGGTTTAGCACTGGCAGTAAATCACTTTTGTCTGATGTATTTTGTGTAAGACTTTTTATAACTTTAATGATTTTTCAGTGGCATTCCCTTTTGTTTTTCTTCTCTTATTAAGTATATTCTCTCACCTTGCTTGGAAGCTAGCTCTTGTAGTGTAATAACGATGGTCACACAACTTGGGTGTACTTGATTCTAATAGAGCAACTCCCATATTACTTTACAACTTCTAGATCTGAAGTGGAACAAAATCACCAGGTATAGGATAGTCTCTAAAATGTGCAAGTCAACTAGTTATGGTATTTGTTATATGTGTAGGGAATTTAATTATTATTTTGGATTCCTTTGTTTCTCTCTGAAGACCAGTCAAATGCTAGACTGTAAACCATTTCAGAGAGACAGGTCTCTTAGCTGTCATTCTTCTCTAAGTGTCGAGAGGAATGGAGAATTACTAGGTAAAAAGTGCCTCTAAAGTCTGAAGAATAAACTTAGTTGTCCATCATTTGTTATGATGTACTGCCTCCTACTGATGCTGGAATGTTACTAAGTCATTTTTAGAACTGAATTTTAGAACTGAAGGGACTCTGGACCTCTTGTAAGTTCTAGTTTCTGTATTATTTATTAGATGCTCTGCCTCTTCTCAATTTCCATTGCTACCACTCTTGTCCAGACTCTTATCAGCACCATCCTGGAGTATTATAATAGGCTAAATTTTTAAATTGTTACTTTTTGTTTTTATATCACCTGTATTTCCCAATGAATTCTAGACTTGTATGTTCATCTCTTTCCCCTTCAGAATTATCCTTCACACCACTATCAAACTTACTTTATCTCTCCAGAGACTTTAAAACTCTTCAGTAGCACCTTGTCTACAGCATGAAACTGAGATTCCTTATCTTGGTATTCAAGTCCCTTCATTATCTGGCTCATTTCTGTCCTTTTAGTCTCTAAGTTTTTTTTTTTCAATTATGAACTTAAATACCAAAAAAAAAAAAAAAAGCTTTATACAACAGGACACAGAAGAAGATCCTAGATGAAGGTGTGAATCCCTTATTAGTCTTTTCTCATAGTACTTTATGTCTACATATTCTCTACTAAAGTCAAAATAGAATGCTCTTAGTCCTTGAGTGAAAGAAGTGAAAACTTCTCAGACTATACTCTAAAATCTCCTAAGGCTTTTCTGGGAAACAGGCCCAATTTCCCCTTCACTGAAAATCACATGTTTTACAAGGACTCAAAACTCAGAGTGGTAGGGAGTCACCCCTCTCCTCTGTGACACCTCAGCATAAGATACACCAAATAAGGACAGAAGTGCTTTCTCAAATGTACATTGGCTGGTCTATTGTTTCCTTGTTCAGGTACTTAAGGTAGATTGCTGTGCTGAGATTGTACACGTGACTTCCAGCCAATGGAATGAAAAGCATCAGGAGGGGTGTGGGGGAGAATTCCCCTATGACTTTATAACTTCACCATTTCCTTTTGTAAATTGCTTCTCCTCCCTGACCATTTCTCAGGAGCATGGCTCTTTCTCAAGATCGTAATAAACCATTCTATTCTGCTTCCTACTTGAGAAATCTCTGAGTATTATTTGGGCAAGGATTTCTGTTGCACACAGTCCTCCAAACACATTGAAAGTTTTCCTACTTCTATGCCTTTGCTCACTTGATTTTTGACTTTGCTCCCCAATGGAATCTGTGGTAGAATTTCATATTTAGAATTCTACTGGAAAAAAAACAAACCAAAACCATAAGTACCTCCCTAGGGACTTAAGAGAACAGTCCAGTGCCATTCTCTTGACTGTGACTGAATGATTTAAAAAGGCAATTCCCAGGGAAGATTTGTCCACATGTCAATGGACAATTAACATCCTATTAATGTTAATTGTTTCTTGCTTTTTGCTTTTACCCTCAAAGCCAGTTGAGGCAATTCCTTCTCTTTGCCCGTCTCCCCAGTTTCATAGATCCCATCTGGGTCTATATGGCCCCCTGTAGAACGTGGCTCCATGGATAAGATATCTATAAGCTCCCTTATTACCTATTGTGAAGTAAATTTGGAAACATTCTGGTCTCACACCCATTACCTTCAACTGATTATTGTGCTGAAAGGTCCCAAAATATAGATATGGAAGTGGAAGTAGCAGATAATACTTTGCTTCTTTACCTGTCACCATCCTAGAAGCCAGGAATCAAAGGGAAAATCTAACACATACCAGAGATAGTACTTTCCCTAGACAAAAAGGAAAACTGGGAAGCTGTCTTTGGAGGAGCTACCACACCATCACATCATTCCACTCTGCACATTTGTAGAACTGTAGCAGCATGTTTTATTTTCTTCTTCCTGTGTTCAAATCTAGCCTCACTTAGTTGTGTGAGTCACTTAATCTTGTTGGCCTCAGTTTCCTTATATATAAAATGAACTGGAGAAGGAAATGGCAAACCACTGTGTGTGTACCCCAAAACTGTGTGCAACAGAGATCCTTACCCAAATAATACTCATAGGCTTCTCAAGGTAGGAAGCAGAAAAGGATGGTTTATTACAATCTCGAGAAAGGGCCACCCTCCTGACAAATGGTCAGGGAGGAGAAGCAATTTACAAAAGGAAATGGTGAAGTTATAAAGCCCTAGGGGAATTCTCCCCCACACCCCTCCTGACCCTTTTCTTCCATTGGCTAGAAGTCAGGTGTACAGTCTAAGCATGGCAATCTACCTTAAGTACCTGAACAAGGAAACAGTAGACCACCCAATGTACATTTGAGAAAGCACTTCTGTCCTTATTTGGTATATCTTATGCTGAGGTGTCACAGAGGAGAGGGGTGACTCCCTACCACTCTGAGTTTTGAATCCTTGTAAATCATGTGATTTCTGGTGAAGGGGAACTTGGGCCTGTTTCCCAGAAAAGCCTTACTAGATTTTAGAGTATAATCTGAGAAGTTTTCACTTTCACTCAACTCTAATATCTTTGCCAAGAAAACCCCAAAATGGGGTTACAAAAAGTCGGACACAACTCTGAACGATGACTGAAAATTGTGTTGTAGTTCACATTACATACAATACTTTAGAGTTATCAGGTACTTTCCTCACAACACCTTGATGAGTTAGATAGTACTTATTTTATCAATGAGGAAAGTAATGCCCAGAGACAAGTGTCAATTCTTTCTTTTTCTCTTTTTGTCTCTTTCTCTATCTCCCTCCCTTCTTTCCTTCTTCCCTTCCTTGTTCTCTTTCTTTTCTCTTTTTCTTCCTTCCTCTTTTCCTTCCTTCCTTCCTTTCTTCCTTCCTGTACCACAGATCCTGGAGGAATGGGGTAGTTTTAGGTCAGGGGATTGCAATCTATACTGAACTTGCCAAAGATGGCAGTGGAGCCCGTTGCTGTCATCATCTCTCTCTCTCTCTGTCATCATCTCTCTCTCTCTCTCTCTCTCTCTCTCTCTCTCTCTCTCTCTCTCTCTCTCTCTGTTGTGTCAGCTGTCAGTGTCTCCTGTTCCCCTCCTGTCATACCAGAAGCACAAGAGGATTAACTTTTCCATACCACTTTTTTGCAAGATTGCTATCTGCTCTCTTAGGTACCTAGGTCCCTGAATTTGAGATTTTTTTTCTCTTTATGCATAACTCTAGCAATTGGAATATGCTGTCTATTAAACTATGACATTTAGGATTTGGTGAACATGAGATTTTCTAAAACTATAACGCTTGATCTTCTTTCTGACATTCCTTTTGGTCTGTAGCTAATTATGAGTACTCGACCTGAGTAATAGAAGCAAACTTGTCATTGGTTGGAATCTTATGAGATGTTATCATGTTACTTCCCCATGGATCACAGATGTAACTGCATAACAAGAAATGACAACTGTGTTATTAAACAAACTGGGTTAAAATGATAAAGTACATTTTGTATTCTTTTTTAACTTTGAAAGCGAAGGAATTGTGGGATTTATGCTTAAGGAAATAGAGTACACGAATTCTAAAATTTAAGTAAGACTCAAAAAAAATTAGGTTTTTGTTGTTGATATTTACTTTATTATTTGATCACTCGTAGAGTACCTTTGTATACAGTAGGAATCTAGTCTTTTTCAGGATGATAATTTTAACAGAGGGACTTTTTATCTCTTCTCTTTACTTAATCTAAATTCTTCTAATACATGGCTTCTTAATCTTTTGTGCGTGTGTATATCATGGACCCCTTTATAAAGCCTCAGAATAATGCTTTTAAATGATTAAAATAAAATATTTAAGATTACAAAGAAATTCAATTATATTGAAATACAGTTATTGAAACATTAACAAATCAAATAACTTCATGGATTCCAGGTTAAGAGCCCATGCTCAAACAAGTTTCTTAGAACTCTTAAGGTTTTGTTGTTATTGGTTATTGGGTTAAGATTTAGTATGTACCACATACCGAACCAGCATGTGGAATAAATTCTCTATGATGTCTCTGATGGTCAAGGTAAAATAGACATATGTGACTGATTCCTATTTCCTTCATAAAATAGCCCTTCCTTTTGAGAAATTGTCCTTAGCATGGTATTTGGTGTGAAGTTTTTGTTTTTAAAACTCTTTTAAAGTTGCTTAATGTGCTGGAGAGAGGGAGACTTTCTGACTTACGTTGTAAATATTACTTCAAGAATCAGTTAAATTTTAGAAGCGTAAATTGGGGGAAATCCTCAAATCTCGGTGTATGCATTTTGTGATACCACTTAGTCAACCATATGTCTAAAGTTTTACTATATACCACTAACTGAAATTCAGCCATCTGGTAGATTGAAGTAGACATTTGAAAACAATGAATTTTTAAAGAATCTATTGTATCTCTTTCTGTGCTTCCTTTTCCTTATTCCTTTTAGTTTGAAATAGATTAAAATTTTATTAATTTTAACAGACTTGTTATTAAATTTATAATGACCTTGGGAAAATGATCTGATGAGATCTGATATAGAAATGTCAAAGAATGGGCGACTAGGTGGCGCAGTGAATAGAGCACCAGCCCTAGAGTCAGGAGGACCTGTGTTCAAATGTAGCATTAGACACTTAACACTTACTAGCAGTGTGACCTTGGGCAAGTCACTTAACCCCAATTGCCCTGCCTTCCCTGCTCCAAAAAAAAGCAAAAAAAAAAAAAGATGTCAAAGAAATAATGCTTTATATATTTTTCCTTTGCCCACTATATTTTTTTGTTCATTCAAACTACTGTACTCTTTCTGTACTTTTCTTTCATATAGGAAGATTTATTCAGCTATTGTTGGTTTTTTACATACATATATATGCACACGTATGTATGTGTATATATCTATATATATAAGAAATTCAAAATAGAGTAGTAAATCTACAGATTTTCCAAACATTGTTTTGGTTGGCATCTTTAGTACAGTGTGATAAGGGAGATCTTAAAAAATATAGACACATATGTGTGTACATGTGTATGTATGTCTGTATCCTAATTGTTTTTAGAGGCTTCCTTCCCCTGATCCTCAAATATAAAAGATCTCTCTGGATTGTACTCCTGACTCTCCTAACTTCTTTCACTGCTATCCCAGTGACCACCACACCCTGGAAGAATGAGAGAGATCATTCTTCCATTGCAGCCCCTTCCTTGGAACCTTTGTTTTAAGAAAAATGCCTAGGCCTGAAGTGTTCTGGACTCCATACTAGACCCTTCATTTTAATTTTTTTTTTTTGCTTTTTGTAGGGGGAAAGCAGGGCAATTGGGGTTAAATGACTTGCCCAAGGTCACATGGTTAGTAAGTGTTAAGTGTCTCAGGGCAGATTTGAACTCAGGTCCTCCTGATTCCACATCTGGTGCTCTATTCACAGGGCCACCTAGCGCCCCCATACTAGACTCTTTAGACTTCTTTTTCCACCATCCTACACTTTGGGTACCCTCTTGCTTTCTTTCACTCCCCTTTTCACCTTCCTTTTAAGTATCATCTCCCTCCATTAGAATATAAACTCCTAGGGCAGGGATTTGTATTCTAAAAAGTCAAAATGTCTAAAACCAAAGTCATCTTTCTTCCTAAACCCTTCTCATTCCTACCTTCCCTGTTATTGAAGAGGGGGATACCATCCTCCCAGTCACCCTGGCTTACAAGCTAGGTGTTATCCTTGACTCCCCACTATCTCACAGTCCCATATTCAATCTGTTGTTAGAATCTTAGAGATTTCAACTTTTGCAACAGATTTCAGATACACTCCCTTCTAACTCTAATGTTGTCATTGTCCTGGTTCAGACCCTCATCACTTCATATCTAGAAGTTTACCTGTCTCAAGTGTCTCCCCATTCCAATCCATCCTTCATTCAGCCTGAATTAGAAAAGTGATTTTCTAATTTCCTAAAACACAGGTCTGACCGTGTCACTCCCCTGCTTAATAAACTCTAGTGATTCTCTATTATCCCCTTGAGGACCAAATATGAAACCCTTTGTCTGTTTCAAATATAAAGCCCTGTCTCAAAACTTTTTATAAACTATCTCCCTCGTACCTATCTAGTCTTCTTACACCTTAATCCCTGCTCTGTACAGTGACACTGGTGTCCTTGCTGTTTCATGGATATAACATTACATCTCTTGAGTGTGGGTATTTTCTTGGGCTGTTCCGCATGTCTGTAATGCACTCCTTCCTCTGCTCAACATACTAACTTGTGTGGTTTTCAAGGCTCAACTAAAGTCCCATCTTATAGAGCAGACCTGCATATCCTGTGGCATGCCAGAAGATTTCCTCTACATATAAAGGATATTTTCCTCTACATTTTTAGAAGGCTTCCTCAAATCCTTTGGCATGCCACAAGTTGGGGAGTAAAGGCCCACAGGCTACAGGTTGTGTAGGCCTGTTCTAGAAGAAACCTTTCCAAATCCCTCTTAATTTTAGTGCTTTTCCTGTCTTATTTACTTCCTGTTTATCCTGTATTTAGTTTATTTGCTCATATTTGTGTGGTGTCTTCCCCATTGGTTTTTGAGGTCCTTGAGAACAAGGACTATCTTTTACCTCCTTTTTTCTCTCTAGCACTCAGCACAGTACCTGTCACATAGTAGGTGCTTAATAAATATTAATTGCTCGAACTGACTCTTCCCAAAGCTTAGTACAGTGCCTCATATACAGTAAGCACTTCATAAATGATTCTTGACTTGTATCTTAAAGGAAATAAATGTTTTCCCTTATTATTTTAACTTCTTTTTTAAGTGTTATATTGTGTCAGATATAGATGTATCTTCCTCTAAAGTTTTAATTTTTTTTTGTTTTTTTTTTGGATGGCAGTTGGGTTTAATTGACTTGCCCAAGGTCACATGGCTAGTTTTTGTGTTAAGTGTCTGAGGTCGGATTTGAACTCAGGTCCTCTGGACTCTAGGGCCAGTGCTCTACTCACTGTAGCACCTAGCTGCCCTGAAAGTTTTAATTTCTTTTGGTTAATTTTTGTCTTCAAGAAATTGCAGTTTTGAGGTTCATCTTTTTGATATTGAAAAACTGGCAACTCATGTTTATTCTAAAGAGAATTTTTCTCAAAAAGCTGAGTTCATATTTGAACCCAGGTCCTCCTGATTTCAGGGCCAGTGCTCTATTCACTGGGCCCACCTAGCTTCCATGACTTATTTGAACTCAGTCTACTTTAAGGCAACCCTAGTTTTACTGGCTTTCTTATTCATAAGCCCTTTTCCCTAGTTTTGGAGTTTTGCCTGTTATTTTCTTTTTCCTTTCATCTAGTTATTTTATTCTCTCCAACCCCCCTTTTCTTCTCTCAGTCAAGCAAAATCTCACTTCTTCTATTCCCCTTAAACTTTTGTCATTAAGTTTTTGAAAAGAATTTAATTTTATCTTTTTCTAAAAATATCTTTCCCTTATTCTGTTCATTATTTATCTTGCTTTACTGTGTATTCCTGACCTTCATTCATAGCCCTCATACTTAATTTAGTCTTTGTATTTCTTCTGAACTGAAAGTTTCTGAGGTATTAATGTTGGGTTCCCTCTTCTATTTAGTTTCCACATTATTGCCTTGTCGGTCTTGCCCTCTAACCTTTTTCTTTTGTATCTCTCTCTGTTAGAAATATTAGTTCCTGCCATCATAAAGTGCATATTGCAGCATGATGGAAGTTTTTCCACGTCTCTGTTTTGCAGGTTATTACCTTTGCTTTCCCCATGAGCATTTTCCTCATTGTTTGTCATGTAGTCTTGACCGTACCCTCCCATTCTTCTGGGTGTCGGTTGCCCCCAGAAGCTCTGATTTCCCTTCTTCTTAGGCTGGATGAGTGGTTTCTCTAAGCAGTGAATCTCTGCGTATTATACCCACTGTCGAGTCTCCATCTCCCTTTTCATTTTTCTCCCTTGGGAGCATTGATCACCACTGAAACAAGAGTTGGTTTCCCACCCCCAGCCCCCAACTTTTTTCAATCCCTCCTTTGTCTCATCACCCATTCTCTTATAGACTCTTCTTTCTGAGAGACTACAGGAGTTATTTTCTTTTCATGTTAACTTTTCACTTGATTAGGCTATATCACATATTCCCTTCTATCTTCTTCCTCTCTCCCCTTTACATGCTTTCCCTTTCTTTAGTTTAGCCCCTGCATGCCCCCCACCAAAAACAAACAATGCTTCACCTGTAGGTGGAGTATTGTGAGGTTTTGTACATGCTTTTTCACCATCACTTCTATTTGTCGTCTTATGCTTTTACTGTTGACTCCTTGTGTATTTTTAGAAAGAAATTTCATAATGACTTCTCTGTTATTATTTTGTTGTCCTTAGCTGCAGAATTTATTTACTTTTATTGTATTTCTGTTGTTCAGGTCTCATTTTCTTCCCTTTTTACTGAAACGTTCATCTTTTTTCGTTAATGGCAGAGGTTTGCAGGTTTGCATCCTTGGGATGCATTCTTAGTGCCTTTGCCCATGGGAACATTTTATTTAATTTCCACATGCAGTTTCTGGTGGGTGCTGAATAATCTTGTATTACTTGAATTTTCTTTCCTTTATATTTGAAATTATTTCTCCTGGTTGTTTGTGGAATTTGTTGCTTTTATTAGAATTCTAAAATTTTATTAGTGAGGATCTGGGAGTTTGCAGAATGGGTTCCTCCCAGGCAATTTGTTCATTTTTTTTGGTTATCATTTTTTGTGTCTTTTTGGAGCAGGGAAGGCAGGGCAGTTGGGGTTAAGTGACTTGCCCAGGGTTCATACAGCTAGTAAGTGTTAAGTGTTTGAGGTCGAATTTGAACTCATGGTTGGTGCTGTATTCACTGTGCCACCTAGTTGCCCCTTTGATTGACATTTTACTCTCTTTTGAGAAACTGTGGACAGTTTTTTTGTTTGTTTTATTTCTTGTGTTATGGTCCTTAGGTTTTTTGACTCTAAGGGCTTTTCTGGGAGTTCTAGAATCCTTTATTTGTCTATATGCATCCCGCCTTTACATATATTTTACTTGTATGAAAATCAGGTTTAGGTGTGGCCAGGTGGCACAGTGAGTAAGAGTGCCGGCCCTGGCGTCGGGAGACCTGGGATCGATTCTGGCCTCAGATACTTGGCACCCACACAAAATAACTGGCCATGTAACCTTGAGCAAGTTACTTAATCCCAATTGCTTAAAAAAAAAAAAGAAAATTAGGTTAAAAAAAGTTATTGCTTTTTGTTTCTCTTCTTCCAGATCACCTTTTACTTTTGTATATTTATATTGCCAATGACTTATTCTCTGTTTCACTTCTTTGCTGACACCACCACAAACTCAAGTTTTTCTGTTCTGCCATTTATTTGTCAAAATAAATTTACTTCCTTAATTTTTTTTAAGTATTCAGAAACACTCTACTGTGTGGTTTTGTGGTCTTTTGAGAACCCATAGTTTTCTCTTCCTTATTAGGTTTTCATTAATTTTTCTTTGTACTCTTTAAGTTGATCTGGAGGACATATTCTTTTCTCTTATTAGTATCTTCTTTTGTTGGTTTATGTGCAGTGCTTAAAGTCTTTGATTGAGGTTCTTTCTTCTGAGATCTTTGGTAATTTCAGTCTTTTATCCTCATTTTCCCCTATTTTTCATTTTCTGATTCCCTCTCCCTTTATTTCAGTTTTCTTGGGGGCTAGATCTCAAAGCCTTTTTTTTTATCCTCTTCCCAAGCTTGGCACTTTATGTTCCAAGTTATTTCTGTTGAGATAGAACCGACTTTTTCCGTCAGGTTTAGTGGAGTACCACATAAGCATTTTGTCCCAATTCTCTGTTTCTCAGGTTTCCAGCTGAGTTCTAATAAGGTATGGAGTGCTGCCACTCCCTGCCCCAGCCAAAACAACTTTCTGCATTTTAGTTTTTCCCAGACACTGTAAAGAGGGAGATTTTAGAGTTGAGATCTATTGCCTGTTTGGACAGCACTACTCTTATGGTGGGCCCTGGGAGGTGGGTTCCTAGTGACCATGTTAGAAATGAAGAATTAGCTTTCTCTGCTGGTCATTCATTGGGTTTTTACATTGTTTAGGTTCTTGGTGTCCAATAGATACAGCTGAAATTGCTTTATCTCTTGTGCATAGTTCTGCTTTGGACAGAGTGAGAAATCATGAATATCAGAGAAAATGTTTAGTCCTACTTGTGGTCAAGTGATCTGGAAGCCTGGATAAATTTACTTTCTACAGGAAAGTAGGACAGCTTTCATGATAGTAAGTAAGCATTTAGGAAAAGAGACACTGTTTTTGGAAGAGATAAAACAATGATGCTTATGGTATTTCTAGATTTAGATTTATTTAAAACATCTTAATTTCCTCATTGGTGACTACATATTTTCATCTTTAGGTCCACTGAGTTAAATAATTAAGGGTATTTGTATGATATGTTAAGTGAAGTTTGTGTTGTTTTCTTTCTGTTTCTAATTCTGAAGTAACAGTGATTTCTTGTTCTCTGGATATTTTTCCTTTTTAAACTTTTTTAAAACTTCTGGTTTGTTTAGTAATAGAATTATTAGTGAAGACAGTAGTTTGGAAACTTAAGATTTATTTGTCAAAATTATTGCTTAAAGAAGCATCATAAGAAATTATATCTAAGTAGATTCCACTTACTCCAACAGAAAATTAAGGAGATTTTATTTACTTTTTAGAAAATGGATTTTTAGTAATATCTTTTGTTTCTGAGATTATACCCTTATCTTTTCCTGTGTTCCATTCCAGCCTTTTAAAAAAATTATATTTACTTCTACCGTATGTGTGGGAACCTGGATGTTTTTTAATGCCTTCTTTAACCTAAAACTGTTTTATATGGTCCTTGAATTTTGGGGGGTTTTTGTTTTTTAAATACAGATCTATTTAGCATAAAATGTATCATTGTTTTTCCTTCAAATTCAATGATCTTTTTTTATCTGGGATAATTTTTGGTATTAACTTACAGAAATGCAACTTACTGTAGTTGGAGACCTTTCCTCATCCATGAATATAATAAAATATCTGTTGTATCTGGAGATCTCAGATCTTAAAAGGAAATATATTCAATTTTTTTTTCACATCCTGTAATTTTTCTTTTTTGAGTGTTACATTTTCTCATTTCCCCTTGACGGATATACTTAGAGAACAATAAAAACAAATGCAAATGCAAAAGTAATAGGGAACAAATGTACTATAATAGATCTCTCCTTTAGTATAATGGCTTAATATGTCCTTTATTCTTCTTTGGAAGATGATTTTTAATTTTATGGCCTTGTACCTCTTTTAGATCTAAGTTCACATTCTAAATCTGATTTCCTGTGAAAATGAGCTTATGTATTGAACATTAGAGTCAGAAAAATTTCTTTTTTTGGAACATACAGATGATTTCTGTTATCATATTGAGAAACTGTAACCAATGCTCTATATTTTCTACACTTGTTTACTCATTCTTTGCACCTTAGCACATGAATGAGCCAAAAAATATTGATTAGTGCTTACTATGTGCTGAATGCTTAGAATACAAATAGAAAAAGCAAGATAGCCACTGCTGTCTGGGAGCTGACACTTTAATTAGGCAAAACAGCACATACAGTAATCTGCAGAGCAGACGGAAAGCCTCAGAATTCCTAAATATTCAGTAGTGGGGTACATGGCAAGACCCATAGGATATATGTAGGTTAGATCTCAGTGAAACACACAGAATTAGGGCAGATGGTAAGATTGGGTGGTCTTGCATCTCATTGGAAGGAATGGAGTTGTTGACTACCAATTTATCCAAGCACTGAACAGTTAAGCAGCCAGGTCAAAGTGGGAAAATAAGGGGGACAGTAGGCCCCTGATGATTGTGGATCTTGCCATTGTCTGATCATAGTTTTTGGGAATGTTTCTGAATAGTTTCTGAAAAAGCCAAGAAGGGGGGGGAGGGGAAGAAAGGAGGTGGGGAGGCAAAGAAGAAGGACACCTTGAAACCTTGGTTTTTATAAAGGTGCTATGCAAAGCTGAGAAATTTTTATTCTTGTTCTGTAATTACCATGGATCTATCATGTCTGTCTTTTCCAAAATGCTGTTGAGGTTATTGGCATTTTTCTCAATTATCCTTTTATTTGTCTAGATCTGAAAGAGTCACACTGAAGTACCTGATAACCATTGTTTCATTGTCCACTTTCTCCAATAATCTAATTAGTTTTTCCTTCACTTACCTAGATACTGTGCTATTCTGTACATTTGAGTTTATTATTGATGAGCATACAAAAAACTAGGTGGTGCAGTGGATAAAATAATGTGCCAGGAGCCAAGAAGACCTGCGTTCAAATCCTGCCTCTGATACTTACTAGCTACCGTGTTTCCCCGATAATAAGACACTGTCTTATTAATTTTTTGGACAGAAAAACACCAGAGGGCTTATTTTCAGGGGAGGGCTTATTTTAATGAACATTGACAGCAATTTTAATAAACAG
>NW_027187269.1:597471-628847 GCF_028583685.1 Petaurus breviceps papuanus
AAATGTACCTTTATTCAATAAGCAAATCACTGGGGAAGAACAGGATGACGCGCTCACTGCTGCAGCTCTGATTGGATGCAGCTCGGAGCGCGGCGTGTGTTTCACCCGGGGGGGAGGACGGTGCATACAGAGGGTACCGTAATGTAGCGTGTAGCGCAGGGGATCACCTTCACTACAGTAGCAATTTCAATAGGGCTTATTTTCGGGAGAGGGCTTATTTTAGAGGAATCTTACACAGTAAGGGGAGGGCTTATTTTCGGGATAGGTCTTATTATCGGGGAAACATGGTATGTGACCCTGGGCAAATCACTTAACCTCTCCTTACCTCAGTTTCTTCATATGTATAATGGGGATAATAATAGCACCTACTTCCCAGGGTTGTTGTGAGGATCAAATAAAATAATAATTGTAAAATAGTTAACACAGTTCCTGACACATATTAAGTGCTATATAAGTATTAGCTATTATTAGTAGTATTATTTATAGAAGTTTCACTGCTTCTTATGCCTTAAAGCATATATATTTTATACTATACTTTACCTACTTATCGCTTGACTGTCTTTTTTTTTGCTTTTGCCTTGTACAAAATCATTATTGACATCACATTCAGTTGAGGCATGATAGATTCTACTCCAAGCTGTCATTTTAGTTTTCTATGAATCTTTAAATTCCAATTGTGTTTTTTAAAATTAACTTACTTTTTTTTTTTTAAAGCAATCAGGATTAAGTAACTTGCTCAAGGTTACACGGCCAGTTATTTCTGGGGGTGGTGCTGAGTATCTGAGCCCGTATTTGATCCAGGTCATCCCGACACTGGAGCCAGTGCTCTTACTCGATGAACCACCTGGCCGCCCCATAATTAATTTACCTTTAACATTCTTTTTTTTTTAAATTGTGAGTTCCAAATTTTCTCCTTCCTGCCTCTGCCCCACCAATTGAAAGGCAAACAATATATCAATTATGTGAAATCATGGTTTCTTACATGCTGAAAACCCTAGTGAAATTGCATAAGGGATATGAACAAATTCTACTTTGGTGATCTAGCAGATTATTATTAATGTCCATAGAGAAATTGTGATGTTAAGAATCCTGGCTTAGACAACATCTCAAATCTGGGGAAATGGCTCTATTATTAAACACTGCCAAACATTTTAATTAGTTTTCTGTAGCCTGGCAAGAGTGCTTCTTGCTCTTAGAGAGTTACTGAAGAAAATTATAGAAGCACAAAAAGATAAACAATTTTTATGAGATTAGTTTTTGATAATATGGTTTTGAGGAGTTACACAGGAAGCAGGTGGGCAGAACTATTTTCTACTTGAGCAAATTTTTTTTTAAAAAATCTGCTTTACTGTGGCCAAAAGTCTCTGTGGTTTTGAATGGTTCTAAATGTTTCTCCAAACAGAATTTGTCACTCCATTTGGGGAATTGGCACTTCTTTGTCTTTAGATGAATCAGGTTCTGAATACTGTCTGTAGAGTTTTCTCTTCATTTGGATCCGTAATTGAAATATACAGTGCAGATAACTGAACCCTAGAACTTATGAACTCCTGTTTCCAATCCTATCAAAATAACTAGACTGTTAGCTAATTCCACCAAATTTTTAACTTCCAGGTTAGCTTTTGTGGTCCTGTCAGATCGAGTCTATAAACTGAATAGCCTACCTATCCTTGATCTGTGGGATTTTAACGTGAAGTTATGTAGATAGAAATGCATTTTAGAAGTATTAGTTAATGTAACACTTAGCTACTTTGGCAGTCTGTGTGGTTAGAGATCATTGATTATTTTGACTTTTTCACCAATGCTAATAACAGTCATTGTGAAACTTTGTTTCTTCTCTAGTATACTGTGCTATATTTATATGAACCACTAGAGGTTGCTAGGAAGCAGGCCAGCAGTTTACTTTCAACCTGGTATGACTGCCTATATAACTTGCTTACCTTTTATTAATTTGTGTAGGGAAGTTTACAGTGTATCCAACCTTTTGGTATGATATGACTAAGTAAAGGTAGCAATATAAGAAATATAATATATATAATAATAGCAATGTAAGAAATTTTTATGAGAAAGTTGGGTGCTAGTTTCATGATCAATTTGGAGAATATTTCTAATATACATGCTTTTGAATGCAAACACTACAAAATCACATCATGTTTATTATTTTTTGGTTCTAAAAAATAATTTGACTCAGTAGAAGCAGGTAGTTAGCATAGTAGATAGAATATTGGACTTGAGGTCAGGAAGTAAGGGAATTAGAATAGCAAGGGGTAGTAGGAATTGAGTGAACCACACTGACTTCATCTTGTGACTCCATTCTAGAGCTGGCCCAGTTCCCTCTCTATTCACTTATGGATCTGGTACAGTTGCTGTCTTGTGAGAAAACTTTATTCAGTTGTGGAAATTGTGAGAAAGCCTTATTGCATTGTTTGAACCCTGGATGTCTGGGAAGCTGGACCACGTTTACCTACTGCTTAGAAACCCTTAACTAAGGACCTACATTATGCAGACCAGAAACCCAGTTGGGCAAGATTGACGTCTTTATCTGAAAAATGGCCCTGTACTGGTCAATCTGGTCAGTTATCGTTTTCATGTTCCTTTGATTGAATACAGACACTTGGGGGAGGGGAGCGGAGTTTTCTGGTTTCAGGGAATTGCACCTGTTCTGTCTGCCCTTCTCAACTTGGAAAGTCCCTAATCTTTCCTCTGATTAGAAATCGGATCACCTAATTTTGATTCCTGATTGTTTTCTTTTAACTAATTGGTCTTATTTTATTAATTGCTTTTAATGCATAAAGATCTGTCTCCCTCTGTATTTAGAGTCCAGTGCCAAAGCTGAGGAAGGCCACTCATCCCAGTCTATTATGCATTTGGCATGCGTTGCTAAATAAATTGATATGCTCGGAAGCTCAAATCTTTGTTTCCTCAGCCATTTAATCTTTACCACAGAAGACCTAAATGGGAATCCTGCCTTAGATATTTATTAGCAGTGTGATCCTGAGCAAGTCACTAAATCTCTCAGCGTCAGGTTCCCTTATCTGTAAATTGGGGCTAATAATAGTCCCTCCCTAAATCAAATGAAACAACATATAACGAAGTGCTTCAAACATTATATAAATATTATTATTATTGGGAGCTTTGAAAGCTTTCCTCCAAAGGAGCTTCACTGCATGGGATAACTGAACTTGGAAACAGATGATCTGGGTCCAGATTCTGTTCCCTACATGAGCATGGGCAGGTCACTTATCCTTTCCAGCGCTGTTTGCTCAGCTAAAACATAAGGGGTTTGGACTAGTGGAACTTTGAGGTTCTTTTCAGCTCTGAGTTTATGATCCTGTAATCCATGTATGTGCTAATTTCATACACGATTCCTTGATATAGATAAAACCTCAGAGACAGCTTTGCCAAATGATCCTTTGGTTGCTTGTGGAGGCATGTAAACATGGAGATGTCTACTTGCCAAAGGTGTTCTTGCCTGTCATAGAGGATGTTCTAGGAAGAGTTCGAATGGAAGAGAAAGTGAGAGAGAAAAATAATCTAACAAAAAACTAAATAGATTGAGGATGCCTGTTATTTAGAAGATAAGATGCAGTTAGATGGGCAGTCTGAATTTAGTTTTTGAATGAATAAGCATTTATTAAATGCTTACTCAAGTTCAGGACTGCTGAGTAATCAAGCTAGGCCTTGTTCTCAAGAAGCTTAAATTCTAATTAGGGAGGGGACGACAGAACAAAAAAGGCAGTTAGGAAGCTGGGGGAAAGGAAGGGTATGCATATGGGGGAGTAGTTTGGGAATGGCTGGAAGGTGAAATTTGGAGGCCCTGGTTCTGGGTAAGTTATGGCAAAAATTTTTCTATAAGAAATCAAGGGGAGAGTTCAATATATTTCTTTTTTCTTTTTGGAGGGGGGAAGGCAGGGCAGTTGGGGTTAAAGTGACTTGCCCAAGGTTACATGGCTAGTAAGTGTATCAAGTGTCTGAGGCTGCATTTGAACTCAGGTCCTCCTGACTCCAGGACTGGTGCTCTATTCACTGCGCCACTTAAGCCTCCCCGAGGGCATGTGTTTTTAAATATCCTGGACACATATCTCTAGTTGAGAAATGGTCTTAGACCAGTTCGGTGACATCCTGGGTTATGTGGGATATAGGACTAGTAGCATAGTGACCATTAGATGTGGAGCTTCCTTGTTGGGGCCTCTGGTCACCTTCCTCTGCAAAGCCCTTTCCATTCTTCAGTCACAAAGTCATTTGAATCCAGTTCTGCCAATTAACACTAAATGTTGTAGACTAGGCCTGGTTCAGTTTTGGGATTGAAATGAAATGAGATGCCGGTAGACCAGTTAATTGTTAACAGAAACATGGAAAGGATGTTTGGCAGGGAAAAAACATTGATTCGGTTGGATGTAGATTGCCTGCTTTTTCATTTGCTATGGTGATGTCAGTAATAGTTAATAACATTTATTATGTGCCAGGCACTGTGTACTAAGTGCTGAGGATACAAATAAGAAAATGAGTCCCTGCCTTCAAGCATCTAAGGGGAGGGGATGACAATAGACAAAAGGAAACTGAAAAGCCAGGGGTGAAGGGGTGTGCCAGAGGGTGCCTGGAAAGGGGGCATTTGACCAGAGCAGCTGATGGAAAATAAAGAAAAATGGAAACTTTATTAAGGGAAGGCTTTGGGAAGAGTTTATCACTCTGCCTTTCAGCCCTCCACCAGGAGGGGTGAGGCTACTGAGGGTACTCAGAAGGTGATGAGTATCAAAGCTGGATCAATCTCCATGCTGATGACATTTTAGGTGATGAGATTATCCTGGGGAAAGGCATGATATGCCTGGGGTTGAAACCAGTTGATGGAAAATGCAATGAAAGCAGCTCATGGGAAATGAAGATACAGTACACAATGAACATTTATTAAAGTGCCTACTGTGTGTCAGGTACTGTACTAAGCACTGGGGATACAGATAAGAAAAAGAAATCCTACTGTCTAGGAACTAGCTGGAAAGCAGGGGAAGTAGAAACCAATAGAACTGCAGATGGAGGGTAAACTGGAAAGTCCACGCCCCAGCCCTACCTAAAGGAAAGCTTTGGGAGGTGCTGTACCCAGGCATAAACATGTCAAAAAGATGTTTCTCAACACATTTTCCTCCCCCCACCCCACCCCAAATGACTTGCCTGTAGCTCATCTCTTTAACTTCCATGTCTTTCCAAAATGTTAAAGGCAAAAATTAAACTAATAAGTGAATATTTGCTAATAGAACAGGACTAGAACAGCTCCCTCCACATCCCTTTTTACTAGTGACTTTTTCACTTATCAGGTAATATGCATTTTAACTGTAGCCTCTGGGAAGAAATGTCTCTACTTTTGCTGTCTAACTGTTAGTGTTGACCATTCCACACCAAGCAGGGAGATAGCAGGTGTATACACTAGGAATTCCATTGTGGGAGATGTTTAGGGATAAGCATTTCTTTTTCTTTTTTTTTTTTTGATTAGAACTTATTTTTTTTAATTTTTTTTATTAATTTGTTTGTTTTCTTTTAGTTTACAGGATTCAATTCCACAATTCCTTGAGTTTCACATTTTGTCCCCCTCCCTCCTCTCCCCCCCTCCCCCATGGCGGCTTATAGTTAAGTATAGGATCTGTAAATACTTTCACACTATACATTAGTCAGGTTATAAGGACGGATTGTACCAGCTGGAATGAAAAATGGTAAAGAGGACATAAAATCAAATAAGAGAAGGAAAAAGATCAGGTATTTTGCTTCCACCTGGATATAAATTTAATTCTTTCTAGTTCTTTCTCTGGATGCACATATTTCTCTCCATCGTGAGTCTTTTGGGATTGACTTATATCACGGCATTGCTGAGAAGAGTCTAGTCTATTAAAGTTGGTCATCACACATACGTTGTGTCTGTAATTGGGATAAGCATTTCTAAAAATGATATACCATGTTGGCAGGCCACTCTCTACCTATGCATATGACTGGTCCTGTTGTTTTTATACCTTAGAGATAGCATGTTATGTGTTTGTTGGAATGAATTTGTTGAAAGCTTTATCAAGATCCTTGTGTTAGGCCTTTCTCATTGTTTATGGTACTAGAACCTGGGCTAGTATATTGGAGAGATTTCTTGGTTTTTCATTCAGTCCTCTCTTTCCTTCCAACTCTCTTTGTTTTTGACTTAGGACAATTGTAGGGAATTTTGTAGAGGTCAGCTTAATCAAGACTTTTATAGACTCATAAGACTAAGTTTGTTGAAGTTAGTCTTTTGTAGGTGCTTATTTGTTGAAAAAGTCTTATAAAGCTTCTCTTTTTCTTTAGCTTAGTTTCATAACTTTCATTTATACAGAATAAATTTAACCCTAGAAGTGAGCATTTGGCCCAGTGGAGGTATGATGCCTTTAAAATCAATAGCCCTTAATGCTGTGTAATTATAATGACCAAATTTGGACCTGGAAAAGATGAGAAAACACCTTCCTTTTTTATTGGAGAGTCGGGGAACTCTGAGTATGAACTCAGTTGACATGTTCTTTAATTGCTTTTTTTTGATTATGTGCAATGACTCAGTGGATGGGAGAATACTATATTCAGAAAGAAAGAGTAAGTTGAGGAAAGATTAATTTAGTTTTTATACATGTTGAGCTTGAGATGTTTATGGGACATGCAGTTAGAGACATTCAGGAGTTAGAAATCTTATTTAGGAGCTTAGGGTTGGAGACAGATGTGAAAATTATCTGAGTAAAAGTAATCATTAAAGTCAGAGGCAAAATTACAGAGAGAGAGGCTGTAGAGAGAAAAGAAATAGAAGGAAAAAGAGGTACTGGTGAGAGCAGGAAAAGTCAGAGACTGAAGAGGAAAAATAGGATAATATAAGAGACATAGAAATTAGGAGGAAGGTGCAGTCATTAAAAAGAAGGATAATAGCATAACAACCCTGGGAGGAAAGAATGGGGAGTAGATTTCCTCTCCAGGCTGCACTCTGGATCTCTTCTGCCCAGTTCCATCTCTTCATTCCAGAGTCTCACTCCAGCCCTGGAGTTCACATGGTGGAAATACCCTCTGTCCCTAAGGCCTCTTTGTCTGCTTGGATGGCTCCTCTCAGAACCCCCATCATATTTCATTCCTCTCCAGTCTTTATTCTGGATTTTCTCTACCATGTCCTCATTAGTGACACCTTCTGACCTCTTCCCCCCTCCTTTTTCACCTTCCTTTCTTTGTGTTGTCTCCTATGAGAATGTAAATTCTTTGAGAGCATTTTTTATTTGTAAAGTTACATGTGCGTTTGTATTCCCAAAACTCAGCACAATGCCTGACACTTGATTGGCTGGTTGGTTGTTGTCCTTCGTGCTTAAAGAAGACCTAAATGACATCTCTCTATTGGGGTCAAGGTGTAGTGTGTCCGACTATGGCTGATCAGACCAGTATAAGCTCGAAAAGCTCTACCACAGGTCATAAACAAATATATGAACATTTGGAGTAGAGAGGTTTCCAACTTTGCACATCCCACATTTCTTTTGAGCTACTGTGATTTCTGCTTTGTTCACAGAGTAAAGTGCCTTCTTTAATGTGGGCATGTCATGCCAGTATCTAATCTGGCACATAAGCGCTTAATAAATAAATGCTTGCTGTTGATTGTCTGGTAGTCATAGATCATTTTTCCAGATGAGAAGACCTGAGTATATTTAGTAAGAAGGAGCCAATGGAGAATGATGATCCAATAGGAAAAGTAGGATGGTGATTGTAGCAGGGTCTTGAAAAGGAGGAGATTAGGGACACAGAGGACTTAACTTTTATGTGTAGAACCACATTCTTCTTTGAATTAGAAGGGAAAAAGGAACAGATGGGTTACTGACTACACAGAAAAGTTGTGAAATGAAGAGGGAATTGATGGGGCTTAAGTTGAATGGCTTCTATCTCATCAGGAAAGGAGAGGTCAAGTTCATGTGTTAAAAATTGTGGGGGTGGGTGAGTAGAGTGAGATTAAGGACTGGGGAGACAGTATTTATTACAAGCACTGTGAGTGATTTGATCAGGAGTTGAAAGATGAATAAAAGGATTTTTGAGCAGCATTGGTGGCCTAGCTGAGATTAAATAGGATGAATTTATAGCTGATGGTACATAATGTGTTGCTGCTGGAGCTGAGAATGGGTAAAATAGAAATCCTTCTAGGGTAAAAAAAGTGCAGGGAGATATATGGGACACTTTAGCATAATTCATTAACTCCACTGTATAGGTTAAAACCCATCCTCAATCTCTTTCATCTTTATTACTCTGCCCAGCCCTAGTCACCAACTCCCTTCTTAATGTTTCTACCCAGAAATCTCATAAGCATCTCAAACTTTGTCCTAGATGAAACTCATTAATCAGTCAATCAATAAACATTTATTTAGTGCCTACTATGTACCAAGCACCATGTTAAGTGTTGGAGATAGAAAAAGGCAAAAAACAGTCTCTGCCCTCAAGGAGCTTACAATCTAATGGGGGAGAGAAAATGCAAACAAATATAAACAAACAAGTTACATACAGGATAAATAGGAAATAATTTTATTTTATTTTATTTTTTTATTTTTTTTTAAATTTTATTAATTTGTTTCCTTTTAGTTTACAGGATTCAATTCCACAATTCCTTGAATTTCACATTTTGTCCCCTTCCCTCCCCCCCGCCCCCATGGAGGCTTATAGTCAAGTATAGGATCTGTAAATACTTTCACATTATACATTGGTCAGGTTATAAGGACGGATTGTACCGGCTGGAATGAAAAATGGTAAAGAGGACATAAAACCAAATAAGAGAATGAAAAAGATCAGGTATTTTGCTTCCACCTGGATATAAACTTAGTTCTTTCTCTGGATGCACATATTTCTCTCCATCATGAGTCTTTTGGAATTGACTTATATCACTGCATTGCTGAGAAGAGTCCAGTCTATCAAAGTTGGTCATCACACATACGTTGTGTCTATAATTGTGTATAAATTTCTCCTGGTTCTACTCTTCTCACTCAGCATCAGTTCTTTTAAGCCTCTTCGGGCTATGAAGACTGCCTGCTCCTCGTTTCTTATAGCACAATAGTATTCCATAACATGCATATACCACAACTTGTTCAGCCATTTAAATAGGAAATAATTAACAGAGAGAAGGCACTGGAATTAAGAGAGGTTAGGATTTTAGTTGGGACTTAAAGGAAGCTCAGGGCGTCTATGTTTGGAGTAGAGCATGCAGGCATGGGGGACAGCCAGAGAGTATGCCGAGAACTGAGAGAGGAAGTATCTTGTTTGTGGTACAACCTGGAGGCCAGTGTCATTTGATCAGAGTATATTTTTGGGATTAAGGTAAAAGATAGGAGAGAGGAGGAAGTCAGAGCCAACAGCAGTCTTTAATTCAAGTCTAAAGCAATGATGACCTATACTCAAGTGATGGAAGTGTTGGAGAAGAGAAGGGGGCATATTTGAGACTTGTTGCAAAGGTGAAATGTACAGGTCTGGGCAACAGATTGGATGGTGGAAGCGGAGAAATAGTGAGAAATCCAGCATGCAAACCTGAGCGACTGGGAGGTTGGTAACGCCCTTTAGAGTAATAGGGAATGTGAGGAGGGGAGTTTAGGGGGAAAGATATAATAAGTTCTATTTTGGGTGTGTTAAGTTTAGGACACTTACTTACTGAACATACCCTTTGAGATGACTAAAAGGCAGTTGGAGATGTGAGATGAGAGGTTAGCAGAGAGATTGGGGCAGGCTAGGTAGATTTTGAGACTCATTAGCATGGAGGTGGTAGTTTAGTCTGTGGAAGCAAATGAGATCACCAAGTGAAGCAGTATAGAAGTGAAAAGAAGTTAAGAAGAGAATGACAAGAAAGTGGAGACCTTTTTGAGAAGTTTACCTACAAACGGCAGAAGAGATATAGGGTGATAATTAGCACTGATGAAAAGATCAAAGTGAGGATTTTTCCAGGGTTGGGGAGACATGGACATGTTTGTAGGCAGTAGAAAATGACCCAATAGAAAGCAAAAATAAATGAAAGATTGGGAATAATAGAGGGGGCAGTCTGTTGGAGGAGATGAGATGGAGTGGGATCACTTGAGCAAGTAGATGGCTTAACCTTAGTAAGGATTTCATCATGTGAGACAGGAGTGAAGGAAATAGTGGCAGAAGGTACCTGGGTGATAGGAGATGAGGAAGAGGGGAGAAGAGGGAGCTCACGGAGAATGATAAGCTGAGAGGATGGAGGGAAGGGAAGCCGTGGGAAGTTTGAGGAGAGATGAAAAGGTTTGGAAGAACCACTATGAAGAATGATAGTGAGTTGACAAGGGAGGGAGAGAGTAGGATTGCCTAGCAGTGTAAATTTGTAGTAGACACAATCAGAATGGTTGTGTGATTTTTCTCCACCTTTTATTCAGCAGCACATGTGTAGGATTGAAAGCCATGAATGGTGGGAATGATCCAAAGCTGAGGTTTTGCTGTGCATAATAGGAGATATGATAAGGGAGCTAGGGATTCAAGCAAGGAAGACAGAATAGAGTTGAATTGGTTCACCAAGGAGTCAAGATGCGGAGAAGAGGAGAGAATGACAAGTATAGGGGAAATGGCCTGAAAGAAAATTGAGGGGTCAAGTGATTAGAGGTGCAGATGAAGAGAAAGAGGGAGAGGGGGGAAATCAATAGATTATGGTTGGATAAGGGGATTTCAGGATTCAGGGACATAGAGGTGGTATTTTATGGATGATGGCAAGATAAAGAGTAAGATTATCTTTGTGTGTGGCTGAGGTTTGGTGGAGGAATAGCTCATGGGAGGTGAGTAGGCTGAAGAACTGAGCAATTAAGGCATTTGAGGGAGAATCAATATGTATGTTGAAGTCCCTTCACATGAGGGGAGGAGTTGGGGAGGAGAGAAAACTTATAAGCTAGATAGCATACTCATTGAGGAAGCGGAGTCACCTGTGGGTTTGTAGCTAATAGCTACCAGGGTTTTCATTGGCTGGTAGATAATAATAGTCTGAACCTTAAAGGAATAGAAGTTACTGAGTGATAGAGAAAGTGGGAGAAGCTGGAAATGACAATGGGAAACAAAGAGTATTCCAACTTGCCCATCTTCACCAGTGAGCTGAAGACAATGAGTGAAGAAACAGGTAATAGAGCCAGTATATGGAAGGAGTAGGAGAGGAAAAGATTTAAGGTGAAGGAAAGTTTGTTGCCTATGGAACAGGCATTCCAAAGGGGGCACATTGAAAGGGCTCAGTGGAGTTAGGATGCAACTTTGGGGTGGGAGAATTGAGGGTGATGGAAATGAGGAATTAGGTGGTAGGAGGTATGGAATGGGGTTTGGATATTGATTTATAGGAGTTTAGAGTCAATGGGATATGTAGAGTATGACCAGGTATGAGAATATTCATCATTGAATGGAGAGCACCATTCCTCAACTCTCAAAGAAAAAGCGCAGTAGATGGGAGGTCTGAATTTGAAGGGAGGGCTGCTCTTTACCCTGGAGGATCTCCACATCCCAGTTGGGATATTAGGTTGGCAGTAGGAGGAAGATGACTTTTGATAGTAGAAACAGAAGTGGTTGTTTTGGATCATTTATATGACCATTACTCCAGGTCAGGCCCAGCATCACCTTTCACTTGGACTATTCTAAAAGCTTTTTCTTTATTTTTCTTCCACTTATTTTTTAATTTTGAGATTAACAAAAAACCAAGTTAAATGAATATTTAATCTATAATAAAAATTATATTGCAGAACAGAGAAAAATTGTACGTAAAATTGTTTCTCAGAACTTGGTTTTCTTTTAAAATGTGTAATAAATTTAATATGGAACTTTTAAATTCTTTTGTTTTTTGTGGTTTTTTTCTCATCTTCCTTCTAATCTCTTTTCATTGGGAGAGGAGGTTTCTGTTCTTAAACCCACATTCCCTTTCATCCCCACCCCCCCACAAAAAAAACCAAACTCTTGTAACAGATATGCTAAAACAAACAAAACAAATTCCCATGTTGACTATATCCTAAAAATGTGTCTCACTCTGCAACTTGAGTCCATCTGACAGCAGCTGGGTAGCATAGATTTCATTAAGTAATAATCTGGAATTATGGTTGGTCATTAAATTGATCAAAGTTCTTAAGTATTTTAAAATTGTTTTCCTTCACATTATTATTGTTACAATACCAATTGTTCTCTTGGTTCTAACTGCTCTGCTTTGTATCAGTTCATATGAGTTTCCCCATGGTTTCTCTGAAACCATCTTTTTTCTTAAGGTTCAATAATATTCCATTATATTCAACTATTTTACATTCAGTCATTCCCCAACTGATGAGGACTTTCTAAGTTTCTGTTTATTTTGCGGAGACAGAGATTTATAAACATCACAGAATTAAAAGCTCAAAACATTTTCATATCTTTAGTAATTAAAAAGACAGTAGTATCTGGATTGTTTTGATATTGTTCAAGAATAATGGTCTCTCTGATTTTATTCATTTCCTTTTTTATGTTTTAAGTACTGTGCATGAAAATAATCATCAGGGTAAGTTATAAGAATCTATTACCCCCCTCCCATTCCCCCACCCTCCTGGCCAAGTTTTGTGGGCTACTTTTACTTTTTTTTTTTTAAGGTAATGCTAACTGACCTTCTGGGCCATTCTAACTCCTTAGACACTGGATATACATGATTGGTTGTTGGAACAAAAGTGAGGACATTTAAATAGCATAGTTCTCATTAATCATACTGTGAGTTTTGCTATGAAGTTTAGAAACTTTCCTTCAAGAAAAGATCATGACTATTTTATATGATATGTTTGGATCTCTACAGGAAATTTTGTTGTTGTTCTAAGCAAAAAAGATAGATGGGGTCAGATTGGAGAGGGAATTTAAATGTCAGTCTTACTAGAACATTTTGTTTTTTGTCCTAGAAGCAACAGGGAATTGCTAAAAAGACTTGTGCAGAGGAGTGGCATAGTAAAACTGGTGCATTTTGGCAGCTGTGTGGGAGAGAGAGGTTAGTTTCTAGAAGCAGGTAGATGTTTTTGCAGCCAACCCTGACAATTACTTTCATTCATAGTACTTAAACATAAAACATGATGGGGGAAATGAATAAAAACAGATGACTACTGCTTTCCAACAATTTCATGACAATCCACATGATTCTATTTGCCTATGCTTATAAATTACATCAGTGAATCAGGAGCAGAAATGGATTTACTCATGTTCATTTAATCACCAAAAACCTGAAGATGTTCTGAGTTTTTATTCTGTGATGTTTCTAAATCTGTGTCTATTGAGTAGGAGCGACAAAGAAAGAGGTCTTGGCAGAACAGAAGTGCTATATATACTTGATTTTCAGATTAAATGGTGATAACCTAAATACATAGACATCAAACACATGGCCTGCATGTGGCCCACAACAATTTTGAGCACAGCTAAAACCAGAATAAAGTGCTATTGGAAAATATTTAACAAAATAAATAAAAATACAAGAAAACAGATATTATATTTTATTTTTTAAATTAAATTTTGTTTATTTTTAGTTTACATCATTCATTTCCACAAGATTTTGAGTTACAAATTTTCTCCCCGTCTTTCCCCTACCCACCACTCCAAAACAGTGATCCCACCCAATACCCCTTCCCCCAATCTGCTCTCTCCTGTATCCTCCCCCATCCTCCCTCTGACTTTCTAGTAGGGCAAGATGGATCTTTATACCCCAGTGCCTGTATATTTTATTTTCCAGTTGCATGTAAAAAATAATAACAATAATATGTTTTTTCAAACATTTGATTTTAAAACTTTGAATTCTAGATTCTTTCCCTTCCTCCCTTGTCACCCATCCTTACTGGGAAGATAAGCAATTCAATATAGGTTGTACATGTGTAGCTGCGCAAAAGATAATATTTTACTTTAAAACTACCTTAGTATGCAGAGCCTCATGGTCAGTTTAGTGGTCCCCATGAGTTTGATGCCACTTTTATTATTGCTGTTTTTGAGTTATTTTCATTGTTTCTGACACTTAATAGCTTTGTGATCTATGATTTAGTTCTCTTATCTGTAAAACAAGGAGTTTGGATTCTGTGGCCACTAAGGCCCCTTTTCACCGATTATTCTATGATTATAATGTATAATAATCACAGGGAGCACGGATTTTTTTTCTTTTAAATTTGTTTATTTTTAGTTTACAACATTCAGTTCCACAAGTTTTTGAGTTCCAAGTTTTCTCTCCCTCCCTTTGTTCCCCCCCTCCCCCATGGCAGCATGCAATCCAATATGGGTTCTACATATACCTTCACATTAAATATTAGTTAAGTTGTAAAGAAGAATTATAACCAATGTAATGAGCAATGAGAAAGAAGAAACAAAACAAAACAAAAATGATAGAGAGCAAAGCAGTTTGCTTCAGTCTGCATTACAACTCTGTAATTCTTTCTCTGGATGTGGGTAGCCCTTTCCATCATGAGTCTTTTGGAGTTTTCTTATAGCCTTGCATTGCTCAGAAGGGCCCAGTCTATCCAAGTTAGTCATCGCAGATACGATGTGTCTGTAATTGTGTACTAAGTTCTTCTGGTTCTGCTCCCCTCACTCAGCATCAGTTTATATACGTCTCTCCAGGTTATTATGAAGTCTGTTTACTCCTCATTTCTTATAGCACAGTAGTACTCCATTGCATTCATATACCACAGCTTGTTTAGCCATTCCCCAATTGATGGGCAGAGAGTGCAATTTTAAAATATTATATAGGGTATAGTTTTTGTTGAGTATTACCTCATTCTGACTAGAAGTGACTTTTTTTCTATTTTTCTGTCCTTTAAAATCTCATAGCATTTTGTACCTCACTCATATTTTCATTTGCCTAACTTTGTTCAATAATCCTCTGGTTATCATTGTCAACTAAGGGGTATAATAGGGAAGTGTGTGCTCAACAAAGGCCTTTGCCACTGTCATGGAGAACATCTAGTTGTTCAGTTGTATCTGATGTGTCCGACTTACATCTGACTCTGTGACCCCATTTGGGATTTTCTTGGCAAAGGTACTAGAGTAGTTTGCCATTTCCTTCTCCAGTTCATTTCATAGATGAAGAAACTGAAGCAAACCAGGTTAAGTGACTTGCCTAGGGTCACATGGCTAGTAAGTATTTGAGGCCAGATTTGAATTCAGGAAGATAATTTTCCTGACTCCAGGCTCAGCACTCTATCCACTCTGCCACCTTGCTGCTTGAGAAGAATATCTAATACAGACTTCAGATAGAAAAGGGACTCTACTGAGAGTAAGGTTCCGCATTTGGTACTGTTTTGAGATGCATTGTACTGATTGCATCAAGCTCCAGAGGCCCCAGTGTCTCTTCAGTGAGATCAATGAGCTTGGACCAATAATCCACACAGGAAATACCAAATAGCTGAAGAATATCTGTTGTTTAGATCATGAACTGCGTTTTGGTAGCCCACCCTTTGAGTTAGTCTATCAGTACTCAGTTTAGACAAACACTACTGAAAGTTAGTGAAGTTTGCTCAGAATTGAACTGATGGAAGAGAAGGCTATACAGTTTGAGAATTCGTACTTTTAATCATCCCTATATGCTCTTTGATTCAAAACTCTGTATTTTTAACACCGGTATTCTCCTGGTACTGTTATTTATATGGTTGCAGTTTAGTTTCTAAAGAGTGAGATGGGAGTAGCTAGGTGACTCAGTAAATAGAATACCAGTCCTGGAGTCAGGAGGGCCTGAGTTCAAATTTGGCTTCAGACATTCGACCCTTACTAGCTGCATGACCCTGGGCAAGTCACTTAACTCCAGTTGCCAAAAACAAAGCCAAAACAAGAATCAAATGGCAGGTAGTCCAAAGGAGAGTAAAGCAATTTGTGTTGGATGTCAGTAGATTGTAGCATATTGCCAGTGATTACTTTTCTGTATTAGAAGTGGCATGAAAGGGTCGGGTAGGTGGCGCAGTAAATAGAGCACCAGCCCTGGAGTCAGGAGGACCTGAGTTCAAATGTGGCCTCAGCCACTTAACACTTATTAGCTGTGTGACCTTGGGCAAGTTACTTAACCCCAATTGCCCAGCCTTCCCCCTGCCAAAAAGCAAAAAAAAAAAAAAGTGGCATGAACGTTATCAAGGAAGTGTATGATCAGTAAAGGAGATAAATCTATAACAGATATTGGTAAGATTTGAGTGCTACACTGATAGCAACTGAATGTTAAAAAACCTATAGGAAAGACTTTAGTGTATTGGGGAGTTCCTCTGTGGAAGACATGGATACAACTTATGTAAGATTGAAAAGTATTGATAAGTTACAAATGAAAGTGATGGAGGGAATGCCCACATCAGTGAATTTTGTAGACCTACTAATGTCTTGAAGAATCATAGTCATTTGATTTTAAAGCTTTTTAAGGAGCTATTTTTATTATTGATAATTTTTGTTATCTCTAGTGTCTAGCACATGCTCTCCTCACAAAGTAGGTGCTTAATAAATTTGTTGAATTGAAATGATTTAGACCTTTTAATTTCTTCCTTTTCAAACAGGAAGTCCGAGTTTCTTTTATGCAGTGGCTTGCAAGAAATGTGAATACTGAAGGAGAAATGACATTCAGCAAGTTGACCCTTAAATTTGTTTCATCTTGTAAGCCAGAATTGGAAGTATCCCCATCTCATATGCCAGTTGTCACTGGAACAGAAGAATTTGCCCCAGAACATTTTAACCTGGAAATCTATCGAAAAAATTTGCAGACAAAGCAACTAGGAAAAATAATTCTGTTTGCTGAAGTAACTTCATCCACAATGAATCTTCTAGATGGGTAAGCTTTTGGACAAAAGTTATTCAGAAAAGAGTCTGAATAAAGATTTATGTATGATGTTGATGAGTGCTTTCAACTAAGTTTTAAAAAACGTGATTTGCAGAACAAGGAAAGAGACCCCTTCCCCCCATTTTAGAAGAATGTAGCAGTGATTGAAAAATGAAATTTCATCTTAAGGCTTCAACAAAGTTTATATTTTTAAGAATTGGTGGTTGTGGATCTGGTGACTGTCTCTTTAAATTAGGCTTCTTAGAAAGGTCTCTGAAAAAATGAATTACTGCCAAAGAAAAATCTAAGAAAAAGAGTTTACTCTTTAGGCTGTTTTTTTTTTCTTTTTGTGCTGTCTTACTTTGAGATATTTTGCAGAAGTATTTAGAATAGCACATTTATGTGACATCTAAGATATGTTTTATCAAGATAAAAGCAGAAGTTTGCATTTTTTAAACCTGTCTTCTAGTATGTTCTTCTCTAATTTTCATTTTTTAACCACTCTGTAACCATTTTTGGATATTTGAGCACTTTCACTGCCAGGTTACTCCTCTCAACCCCGTTTTCATGGACTTTGGTTAGAGGTTAAAAATATAAAACAGATTAAAAGAAACTCTTTTTTTACCCAAATTAATCAGCAAAACTTGCTGCTGTATGATGATGAGTAGTAAGGGTATATATCTGGGTGAAGCACTGTTAGTTAAGGTTCTGTGTTGGGATGAAATCAGGCACTTGCCAGATTCAAATCATTCAATGGTTAACAAAAGGTTTACTTAGCCATAGCATAGAAGGGCTATTCAGTAAGGATAAACAGATTGGGTAAGATATGGCCTCCTTCACTTCTTATGAAATCTGGACAGGTCAGCAGATCAGGGTGTTGTGACTAGCACAGTTTTAGTACAACTATTGCCAACTCCAAAGGGTTGCTACCTCTCTCTCCTCCAGCCCTGTCCATGGTTTTTTTTTTTTTTTTTTATGCCCACTGATGATCACAAAGCCATGTTAGCTTGGCCAGAGGCTTCCAGGAAGCTGAGTTACTTAAGAGAGACACACACTTGGGACACATGTCACTTTTTAGGAAAAAACCAATCTAAACCATATATAGCAGGAGTACCAGACAAGGGAGAAGGAAGAGGAATACTATTGGTCCTGTCACAATGAGTCATAAAATTTAGTAGGCTTCAGCTGCAGTGTAATGGTGATTTAACACATGGGCAGACCCTTTCAGCTTGCAAAAATGACATCTACACTTGGAAGACACATTTCTGATTGTGATGACATAAAAGAGAAGTATATTTGTGGACATTCTGAAAGTGGTTCAGATTGGTCTCCTGTGTGGTACCCATTTTTTCCATTGGCTGCATAGCCAGAAGGTAATGTCAGTGTCTTCAAAAGGGTCTGAGACTTTTTCCTTCCACTTCCTTTCCCCTTACAATTTTTCTTAACTTTCTGTAATCTGGCTTCCAGCCTCATCATTCAGCTGAAATCGCTTTCTCCATAGTTACCAATGATTTTTTAATTGCCAAATATAATGGCCTTTTTTTCCCCAAATGGACTTTTTTCAATGTTTATCCTTTTTGATGTAGATCAAGCTCTTCTTGACACTATCTTTTCTTTAGGTTTTCATAGCATTATTCTCTCCTGGTTTTCCTTACACCTCTCTGATCACTCTTTCTTAATCTTCTTTGTTGGATTTTCATCTAGGTGACACCCTCTAAACACAAGTATCTGCCAAGGCTTTCCCTCTTAGACCCTTTTCCCTTCTTGCATTGTACCAGTTCATTTAGTGATCTCTTCAGCTCCCATGGATTTAATGATTATTTCAGTGCAGATAATTTGCAAATATATTTTTTCTAGCCCTAATCTCTCTCTTGACCTTTAGTCTTATATCTTTAGCTGCCTATTGGACATTTCAAACTGTCTTGTAGACATTTTTAAATTCAGCATGTCTAAAACTGAACTCGTTATCTTCCTCTACTCCTTCCCATTCCCCTCTCCCCCCAAAAAACACTACCCTCTTCCTGACTTCCCTGTTATTATCAAGGGCACCAGTGTTCTCCCAATCATTCAGGCTAGTTGTTATCCTGGATCCTTCACTCTCTTTCACCCACCCTCCAACGCCCGCATCCAATCATTTGCTAAATCCTGTCATCTCTGCTTCTGTAACATCTCTGATATATGTCCCCTTCTTTCCTCAGACCCTAGTATTACCCTGATGCAGGTCCTCATCACTTTGTATAGCAATATCCTGCTTTGGTCTTCCTGCCTTAAGTTTCTCCCCACTCCAGTCCTTCCTTCACTCAGCTGTCAAATTGATCTTCCTAAAACCACAAGTTTGCCTATATTACCTCCCTATTAAATGAACTGCGTTGGCTTCCTATAACCTCTAGGATCAAATAGAAAGTCTTTTGTCTAGCTTTTAAAGCCCTTCACAACCTGTCTTATTCCTACCTTTCCATTCTTTTTACACAATACTTCCTCCATGTTGAGTGATCCGGTGACACTAGTTATCTACCATTCCTGGATTTCTCTCCTTTAATCTCTGCCTCCTGGTTTCCTTCTAGCCTCAGTTAAAGTCCCACCTTCCTCAAGCAGTTTTCCTTAATCTTGGTGCCTTCTCCCTGAGACATCTCCAGTCTATCCTGAATATATCTTATTTGTGCATAATTGTTTATATGTTGTCTTCCTTGTTAGACTGTAAACTCTTTTTTTTTTTTTTAAAGCAATTGGGGTTAAGTAACTTTCTCAAGGTTACACAGTCAGTTATTTCTGGGTGTGGTGCTATCTGAGCCCGGATTTGATTCCGGGTCATCCCAACTCTGGGGCTGGTGCTCTTACTCACTGTGCTACCTGGCCGTCCCAAGACTGTGAACTCTTTGAGAGACTTTTTCCCCTTCTTTGTGTTCTCAGTGCTTAGCATAGTAGATGCTTAGTAAATTCTTGTTGACTCACTGACTAATGTTATATACTTAAATAGAACTGGGAATCTTAATCTCTGACTCCTTAAAAATGGGGGGTGGGGACCTGAGCCACTGTGGTAGAAAAAAGAGACCCATAGACCCCGTCAGGGAACTTTGAAGCCTCTTAGGAGATGTAGCAGGACTGACTCTGAGAGTTTTGGTGCAGAACATCAATGTTAAAATAGAATTATAGATACAGTAGAATATACTGATAAGGAAAACAATTTTTCCTTACATTAGTATGAATGTCTAAAGATCTTATGCCTCAAAATACAATTCAATCAAGTGTTTTTAGGTAGAAATATATTCTTATGGGACTACCCAAGTTTGAATAAGTTTGGTGAAGTATGTACATACTATATCTTTTACTGAAGAGACTTTTAAATGAGCAAAAATTTTAGAATTAATCATGTTTAGTGTAAGATGATGTTATCACTGGTATTTTCTTGGTTACCATACCCTGTTTGTTGAAATGGAATTTCATATGATTTCAGCTTATGCCATTTGTATTCGTAACTTTGATATTTATTGTTTTGGGACAATCTTGTGAAAGAATCCAGGTTAGTTAAAATTTTTCCTTAACTGAGTTAATTTATACCTCTCAGGTGATCAGTCTTTTTTTTTATTGCTTTCCAAATTCTACAGTTTATGATCTAATGCAAGTGAATGAAAGGTGATAATTTATACGTGTAAATTACTATCACTGACCTTGAGAAGCAAGAGTCAAACCTCTTTCTCTCCCCTTCACCATTACAAAAAACCTTCCTGTGCATAGAAAAAATAATTAACTTTTTTATTTTTTGTGATAATAATAGGAATTGTAGTAAAGACTGCACCTATGATTTAGTTGATATAGGGAACACCTTCGTCTGGAAAATCTCACTACCAATGCATCTTGGTACCTTCCCTGTAATTTGTAGTCTTACAGTGCTGTAAGCACCTCTTGGTAAAGTGACCAGGGTAACATAGCCAGTATGTGTGAGAGATTGGACTTGAACCTTTCCTGGTTTTCAGGCTAGCTTCCATTATACAATGCTTCCCCTTTTGTTAATAATATTAGTGTTCATATCAGTCAGTCACTAAACTTTAATAAGTACCTATTATGTGCCAGGCACAGGGCTAAGTACTGGGGATACAAAAAGGGACAAAAGACAGACCCTACCCTCAAGGAGCTTGCAGTCTAATGGAGGAGACTACCTGCAGAAAAAATACACACAAAGCAAGCTAAATGCCTGATAAATAGGAAGTAATTAAGAGAGGGGAGGGATTGAGATTTGGAGGGAAAGAGCTGTTTTGGACATGGTGAGTTTAGTATGTCTACTCTACATCCAGTTAGAGGTGTCTGAAAGGCAGTTGGAGATGTGAGACTGGAAGTCAGCCAAAAGATTGGGGCAGGAAAAGTAGATTTGAGAATATCAACATAGAAATGGTAATTAAGTTCTGAGGGAAATTGTGTAGAAGGAGAAGAGAGGAGGGCCCCAGACAGAACCCTGAGGCATGCCTCTATGTTAGAGGGCATGATCTGGTTGAAAATCTAGCCATGGAGACTGAGGGGTGGTCAGATAGGTGAGAGGTGGGAGGAGAACCAAGAGACAGTGGTATACTGAAAAATTAGAGAAGCGAGTATCTAGGAGGAGAGAGTGATCACTAGTGTCAAAGGCTGCAGCAAGAGGATTGAGAAATAACCACTAGATTTGGCAACCAAAAACTTTTGAAGAGAGCAATTTTGGTAGAATGGTAAGGTAGACAGGATTGTAAGGAATTAGAGAACAGAAAATTGAGACACCTGTTGTAGTCAACCTTTTAGAAGAGTTTAGCTACAAGGGGCAGGAGAAATATAAGATGATATTTAGTGGAGATGGAAGGATCAAATAAGAATTTTTTCAAGATAGGGAAGACATGGGAATGTTAGTAGACAGTAGGGAATACACCAGTAGACAGGGAGAGATGAAAAATAAATGATAGACTTGGGATGACAGAGTGGATATTCTGTTGGAGGAGGCAGAATGGAATGGGATTGCTTGGACAAGTAAAGAAGTTAGCCTTGGTAAGGAGTAAAGACACTTCATCATGTGAGACAGGTATAAAGGAGGAGATAGTGGGAGAAGTTATTTGAATGATAGGAGATGAGGAAGAGGGTAGAAGATTGAGCTCATAGTGAATAACCTTATTTTTTTTCTGTAAAATATGAGGCAAGGATTTCAAGTGAGAGGGTGGGGGGAGGGGAAGCCAAATAATAGAATGCTTACTGTATATGGAATTATTCTCACTTTACTATTTAATGATCCTTTACTTTATTACCCATTTCCAATGCTTAGTACAATACCTGACAAATTTTAAGTGCTTAATTTTTAACTTGATTACTCCAAGTTCAGCAAAAAAGTAGTGTTTGTGTAAAGCTTTAGAAATAATATGCTCAGTTTTTCTTTTCTTCTTTCATGTATGTAGCTTTTCTTGTCATCAGAAGACATTCTTTTATGGGCAGAAGTAACCATGATGGGTGTAACCTGAGTCTTACATAGGATATCCTTGTGAGTTAGTTAAATTCACATACATTTTTTTGGGTAGCAGTTTTCACGGACTAAATAAGATTAGATCTAAGAGGAAAAAGGGGATTAAAGGCTAGCCTTGATGTCAGGAAGTCCTAGAGTCAAGTCTTTTCTTTGAAATATACTAGTCTTGTGATGAAGGGTAAGCAAGTTACTTAACTTTTCTGCGTTCCTGATAAGTCTCTGACTATATATTACTGCTGTGTTGTGAAGGGAGTTCCTGTACCAAGTTGCCATACCATACACTACTGAAGTGTGTATGTTCTGGTTCCCCGGGGGGGCCTCCCCTAATAGGTTGGCTTTGACTATTTTCTCTCCCCCTACTGCTCAATCAAGTCATCAAATGCTATCAAATCTGTTTGCTATCTATTTGCTTCTTACTATTCTTTGAGCCATCACTTTAGGTCACATTCAGGTCACAATTCTCTCTTGCCTGGATTGTTAGAATAATCTCCTTATCAGTCTCCTCTCTTCAGTCCCTTCTGTATAGCTCTGTCAGATAAGACTTCCTGGTTCATAGTTATGATGATCATACTGTTCCACTAATCCACTAATTCCACTAACACATAGATGTTAGCAAACACATTTTGGAGGAAATTTTCTTTTCCCCTCATTTAGATGAAAACCTTGGTCTCACTTATTATCCAGCTGAAATTCTATGAAATAAGTTATCAAATGAAAGATCTCATTTGATCCCATTGTATGAAAGTCAACCCATCTTGGAGCCATAAAACTTGTCACAGATACTGATGACTCAGTGTAGTTGGAAGGAACTTGTTTGTAATTAAACATTGGGAAGGTGGAATGTTGGAAGAAACATGGTGTCATGATATGGAATTGTTCCTTTCAGGAATGAGTGATGGGGGGTGGGGAGAGAGAGAGAGAGAGAGAGAGAGCATGCATGTGCTCATATTTTTTCTGGGTACTCTGACCATATTTCACTGAGATTACACATGTTGCATCCTTATTTAGCTGCTTTGATCTTTTTTTTTTTTTTAATTTTCTCTTAAACATATTCTGACCATGAAATGGCTAATGAATATTTGGCAGACCTAAATGAATTTATGTGCTGCATAGTGTATTAAGTTTAATATCTATTTAGATAAAATATAAGGGGGGTAATATTTCCATATCTTTTTAGCATACTTTTGGAGAAGCCAGAATCCTTTTGATAGCTGAAAGCCATGGACCAGCAGGAGGGTTTAGTTGAGTTGGTAGGTTTACAAAGCTTAATGTAGCTTGAGGAGTGCATTGGATTATTTTGTGAGTTTAAATTGGACCTATGAGGAGACCCAGAATACCTGTTCTCAGTTCTAACTGGGTCTGTTTTAGAGGGAGAAGTAGAGAGAGGCAGGGAAAAGGGTGGGGGGAGGCAATGATAGATATCATGTGTTAATAGAAAGAGCACTGGATTGGTAGTCAAGAGATTTAGGTTATAGTCCCAAATCTGCTACTAACTCATTGCATGACCTTGGACAAGTAGTTTTATTTCTTTGGGCTTCGTTTTTGTCAGTTTGGAAGTTTAAATATTAGACTAATGTTCCTTCCAGATGTAATAGATGTTTTGATAGTCTAAATCAGAATCTAAAACTTAACGACTCCCCACCTCCATCCCCTTATCCATATGTCACTTCTGAGAATATTTTATAAATAAAAATTTAGCTTTGTGACAACTCAGAATTTTTTCTTTTTGAAAAATTGACATATAATGGTTCCTTTTCTAAAACAGGATTAAAGAATATTGTTTGTCTTTACTACCTCCCTCCCCAGATTGAGGTATGTCTGTGTGTGGGAGCGTGGTATGCTTGGGGAAAATAATCATTATTATTTAATATTGACAGTATTTCTCTTTCAGTTTCAGACTTCAAGGTTAATGAAAGTTTAATTCAGTATCAAACCTTTGTCTCTCTTTTTTCCCTTGTGTTACTTTCCACTATTCTCCTTTTCCTTCACTTTTCCTCCTAATCTCCATTCCAGTCTCTACTTCCCCTCCCCCTTACTCTCCAATCCCCTTCCTGAGGCTTCCACCCCTCCAGAGCGGGGAGGGGAAGATTCAAGCCCTGAGAGGACAAGAAATTGGGCTGGAACTAATTTAATGGCTGAGTGACCTCACAGTAGAGAAATCGCTAGATCCTAATTGGGGTCTTTGTCTGCATTTCCACCCTAGCTGGTAACATGCCAGTCAAGAGTCAAGCTAGAGAAACAGGTGGGAACTATTAGACCTGTCATAAAGTTTGAAAAATTGATTCAGGAGTTGAAGTGAATAGATTGAACTTGACAGTGTTGTCCTAAAGATTCTAAGGCAAAATTCTGTAGTTTAATTTTAAATCCCTTGATTATTCATTAGCTTTCCAGATGGCTTTTGTTGATATTTTGCATATTAATGCTTATATTGTGTCATCATGTACTCTTAATGTGGACTAAGGTAATGAGAAAACTATAAATATACCTGTATCTTAAATTGAGCAGATGTTAATAGTAAAATTATAATGTGAAAGACAACTGAAGAAAGCTTACATGACCTGTTCCAAAACAATACATTTTTAAAAGCTTAGAATTTAAGTTGGGCACTTTTATTAAAAGTGAAAAAAACCTTTAAAAACTTTTAGTAACAAAATACTGATTTTTATAAGTTTATTTACAAATTTATATCTAAAAAAAACCATTCCAGTGTTTTAAGATGATTTATCTAGGCATCCCTAGTATCATTGCAGCTGGCTACCCACATTTTAGTTTGTGGGTAGTTTGTCTCAGCTAATTATCTGAGCAAGTTAATCTTTCAAGTGCCAAGCTCCTATGGGTACAAGTTTTAGGAAAGTCTTTTTTTTCTCAGATGGCGTGGTAGTGGACATATAAGCAATTCCATATTATAAGAGACTATAGAATAGTAAATTTTAAATAGCTCTTTTCCGTAGAATTATTACTGATTATATAAATAAAATGGACTAGTGCTTTGTACTTAATAAACTGAATTATTTGAAGTCATATTATTGCTACAATATAATTTGGGAATATAATAATATTTTGAGGATTTATTTCAGAACCAGCACTCAGTTTCTTTTCAATGCTTTATAACATATTGCTTTTGGGAAATTTGAAATTTCTCAAGAATTTTGAAGGGTACAGCATTTATTTGGCTTATATTAATATTTACAAAAAACTTAGTACATTATGGAACATCTTAAAATAGTTATTTCACAAGACCACATAGACTTTTCTACAGTGTTATCTTTGTTTGCAACATTTTTGGAAACTTTTCAGAAATTGCTTTTAAAGCTTGTGTCACATTCTTTTGAATATTATCAAATGATGTGAAATCTTCATCTTTTGAGAGTGGATTTAGTTTCTGAAAATAGGAAAAAAAATTCATAGCCAAATCTGTTGAATGAGGTGAATATTTAGTTTGATCAGGTTTCTCTGGAAGTTTCATTATGAGTTGGGTCATTGTCATTGTAGAGAAGCCAGTCATTGGATTCCATCTACTTTTCCCCCCTCCTTGCTCAGAATCTCTCACAAGCTTCAGAATATTTAAGACTTAGGCAGATTGACTAATTAACTTAGTGGAATGAAAAGAAGTTTATATTGACATCTTTTTTTTTACATCACACACTTTCATACTATATCCCTCCCCTTTACTTCCTCTAAGAGCTGTTGCTTAAAATAGAAAAGAAAAAACAAAAAACAAGTTCTACATAAATAACCACCATATTTTTTAAAAATCTGAGGTTATATGCAGTATTCCACATCAGTGATGTCCCTATCTCTGTAAAAAAGTGGGACCTAGTTTCTTCTTTATCTTTTGGGGGGGCCAGGCTTGGTTTGTATAACTTTGCAGCATTTAATTTTGATTACTTTGCAGTTCTCATTTTTGAAATAATTATACATACTTTCCTGATTCTATTAAATGTACTTTGTATATCAGTTCTAATATGTCTTTCAGTGCTTCTCTATGTTCATATTTTTTTCTTATAGCAAAGTAGCATTGCATTATATTCATGTACTACAGCCTAAATGAGCATCATCATTTCCAGTTCTTTGCTCCTAAAAAGTGGTGATTTTTTTTCTATATGTGGCTATTCCTTTTGTTATTGCTTCTTTATATATGACTAGGAGTGAAATCTTTGGGTCAAAGTATATGGACATTGTTTTTACTTTGTCTAATTCTAAAACTCTTTCCAGAATGGTTGTTCACATTTCCACCAAAAATGCACTGGTGTGCCTATCTTTCCACAATCCCTCTTATATAGACTATTTCCATCCTTTGTCCTCTTTGTCAATTTGTAGGTTGTTTTGATTTAAATGTCTTTTAATTGTGATTTGGGGCATTCTTTAATATGGTTGTTAGTAGTTTGAAATTTTTTTCAGACTTTGTTTTATATCCTTGTACCTTCTATTATTTATTTATTGGGGGAATACCTTTTAATTTTACATATTTCAGTTAGTTGTCTATGGTATCTTAGGTATCAAATCTTAGAAAAGTTTGATATAAAGACTTTTTTCCAGTTCAACCATTTCTTTTTTTTTAAGAGATGCATTAATTTTATTTGTGCAGAACTTTGGATTTCATATAATAAAATTATCTATTTTATCTTTTGTAATCATCTCTGTCCCTTATTTGGTAAAGAATTTATGTTGACTGCATGTAGTTGTAAACAGCATATGATCCCCTTCTCTTCTAATTTCTATGATCTGATTTTTAACTGGGATTGTATTTTTCAACTTACATATATTGACAGTGTCACCCTGGACAGGTCACTTAAAATCCCATCACCCTGAGAAACTTTTAAAAGACTATTGTGAGATTGTGAGAAGGTGCTGAGCTTCACTGATAATTTCCTCCTCAGAAAGTTTCCTATGCTACTAAAATCTTAAGGCTAGTCCTAATCTGTATTCCTATTACCCTTATTCAAGTCATGTATCCATCTCGAATTTATTGTGAGATACTGTACAAAATACTGATTAGAAACCTAGTTTCTGCCAGATTCCTTTCTGAATTTCCCAGTAATTCTTTTCAGTAATTCAGGAACTTCTTTTCTAGATAATTTCTGTTTTCAAACTTATTGAACAACTAGATTGAGTTAAATTATTTCTGATTTTTCCTTATCTAGTATTTTCTGGTGATTTACTTTCTATTTTATAACTACTATCAAATGATTTGATGATTACTACTTCATCATATACTTTGAGATATGAAAGTGCTATTATCTTCTTAATTATGATTTTTTCCCACTATTTCCATGGATATTCTAGACCTTTATTTAAATGGTTATTAGTTTGTTTTGCTTTATCAAGTATATCTTTACTATTTTAATTACATAGCAACAAATCTGTAAACTAACTTGAATAATATTGTCATGACCCCAAGTAGGCCATTGAATGAATAACGAATATCCCTCCAATTTAATCTAATTAAGTTGTTCTTTATTTCTTTAAGGATTATGTTGTAATTATGTGTGTGTGTGTGTGTGTAAAAATTAAAGTATTAGGCTAAAAAATATCAATTTGTGTTCTTTTTGCAAAATGTTTACTTTTTGTACATGTTGATTAATCAAGCAAATATCTACATTTTCTCTCTCCTTTGCTTTATGAACTAATGAGTGGTTAAAAATGGGTTCTTACAGATTCATTGAAATTCTTCTGAAAATTACATGAAATACTTTTGAAATAAAATTAAATATTCCTGATAGAAATAAAAAGTGATTTGGACAAAACTATCACAACAATAATTTACATATCCGTTTATCAAGCTGAACCCATCATCTGCTCTGAAATACTCTAGAGATATATATGTGTATGTAAATATATATATATATATATTTTCCTTTTAATTACTTTAGATAATGAATCATGTTCTTTTTCTGCATGAGGGGTATTCTGTCACTTTAAGATCTAAAACCTTAAATTTTTTCTTCATTGCAAAAGGAATCATTCATCATTTTCACTTTTTTTTCCTCTCCCACAAGAATAATCAAATTAGTAAGCAGTAAAATGATGAAATCATACTTGACAGTGAGTGACTTCTTAGTAGTTATTTCAGAGTTTTCTAGTGATGGAGGAGAAGTGGGGGAACAGGGGAGGCAATGGGGAAATAGCACATATACATTGTGTTCAAGTGTGTTCTGTCCTCCCTTCTCCATCCTGCAGCTTTTTTCCCCCTCTTGGATTGTTAATGTTTTAAGGCTTTAATATAGGTATAGACAGATAGTGCCTTAATATAGATACAGACAAATAGTATTTCTATACACAGGTTATAAAAATGAAACTTTATGATTTTAATGCAATAGGATCTTAATTTTATTAGATAAAGGTAAAGGGTGCTGATTTGGATTCAGAGGACTTGATTTTAAGTCTCAGCTTTGTCATTTGTCACCTGGGTGACCTTGGACAAGTAACAACCTTTTTGGGTCCCAGTTTCTTTTTCTATATTGTAAGAGGGTTGGTTCCCAAGGAACCTTTCCATATCAGAAACCCTGATTTTGCATGTGCAAAATGATAATGTTGAATTCTATTCTCAGAGCAGAAGCATGAATCAAACCATTGACACCAATTGCTTGTCAAATGAAGTAGCCTATGCTTTGTAATCATTATTAAGATCGCTATTCAAGAGATGAGTTTAGAAATCTTTAATTAGAAAACTAGAGGACATGCCCGAGAGGGAAAAACCTGTGCTGGGAATCTCTCCTATGATGTAAACACTCAGGCTTCAAGTGTGGTATGATCCATGATAAATGATGCCTGTCATGGGGAAACACTGTATTGAACCAAATAGTTCATTCAAAACTGACAATTGTGATTTTTTTTTTTTTAAAGATGAGGATGGGCTGCAGAAAGGGGAAAAGAAGTATTGGAGGGAAAGTAAGATCAATGTAGAAACATGACAAGATGTTTTTGAATGAACTAATCTTATTTTAAGGTCAGGAAAAGAACTTTGTTGGGTTCTTTTTCTCTCAAATTTTTTCTAAGAAGATTTTAAATCTTTTGATTTTAAATTTAATCTTTTAAATTTAAATCTTTCTCGTTTTCTCTAATTTTATCTCAAAAGAAGTATGGATTTTAACCTATGAGGATGGGTTGGAGTGTGTGTGTATGTGTGTATCCTAAAGCAGCTTTCATAGAATTGAGACCTTATTACGTAAATTGTAAGACCATAATTTCCTGACACCTTTCCCTTCACTTAAATTTGGACTATGACATAAATATTTCAGTATAAATTAAAATTAATTTGGTTTCGAGAATTGGGGGATGGGAGACCTGATTTATAGGATATTTAGAAACAATAGACTACCCTAGGGTCTTATGAACTTAGGGTTTGGTATAGTTGGATTCAAATCTTACTTCAGACAGCTAATGATTGTATGACCCTGGACAAGTCACATAACCTTTCTGTCTCAGTTTGTAATCATATGTAAGATGTAAAATGAGGGTGTCGGACTCAACCTCTGAGGGCCTTTTTAGCTCTGATTCTGTGATCTTAACCTACTGTTGTCTCTGTGTACTCACAGGAGGGTCATTTGAAATTGACAGCAATGTTAAAAAAAAAGTATCAATATTTTTTAAAAATAACAACGAATCATAGAATTATAAATTTAGTATTGGAAAGCTTCCTTATCCTGTTTAACCCTCTTGTTTGGTAGATAGGGAAATTGATGACTGTTGCGTTTTCTCTGCTATACTTATTAGCCATATGTTGAGGGGTAAATTTCCATTTATAAAGTGAGGATAATATTTATGCCACCTGCTATACAGAGATGGTGTGAGTGAGGATCCAAAATAAGGTACTGTATATCAAATGTTTTGTTGGCCTTAAAGCACTCCATAAATTTAAGCTGCTCTTACTATAAAAACTAAGTATTTTGTCATAATTTTATTTGCTTTCTCAAGATCTCAGAGGAGTGTTTTTGGGTGAGGATTGTGGGTGATTTTTTAATAATTGCATTAGGAATGCTGAGGTAATTGTCTCTCTTTGTTCTGAAGTGTACTGAGAAAAGAGAAGAATTAGAGGAATCACTCCACTGACTTCAAAATTGCTTTGCAATTATTTTGGTTGCTTCAAAGTATTTTAAGTATTTGTTACATTGGTTTGGTGTTGTCTTAAGGATGGTGATGGTATTTTTGTGTTTCTGTTCTTATTGCAAAGCATTTAAGGACTGATCAGGTGTTTGTTTTTTCTCTTTTACTCTTTTCCACCTCATCAGTCTATTCAACATTTATTCTGATGAGTATAAAAAGTATAAAAGAGGCACTTCACCATTCATTGGAAATGTGTGAAAAAATATTACCAAGTCTTCGCGGAGTTTTTAAATTTAAATTTTTATTATTTTTCTGTTTTTATACCATCTTCATTTCCAAATATATTCATTCCCTCATATCCCCAGGGAATCAGCCCTTTTAACAAAAAAAGAAAGACAAAGAAAAGCAGTTTAAGAAAATGAACCAACTTATCAGCTGAGTCAGCATGTACTCTATTCCTTATCCATAGTACCCCACCTCTGCAAAAAAAAAAAAAAAGGAAGGTGTTACATTTTCTTTATCTTTTCTCTGATCATTATAATTACACAACATTTAGTTTGGTTTGGTTGTTCTTTTCACTTACATTTTAGTCATCATACATATTTTTAAAGGTTTTTTTTTTTTTTGCTTTGCATCATTTCATAAAAGCCTTCTGTGCTTCTCTGAGTTCTCAGTTACATTCATATACCATAATTTGCTTAGTGATTCCCTCATTCATGGGAATCTACTTTGTTTCCAGTCCTTTGCTAAAACAAGAAGTGTTGTTATCAGCATTTTATTATTAAAAGAGTTACTTAGTGTCTCTGACAGTATTGCTGAAATTATATTTGAGGTCATAGTTGAACTCAGGTCTTCTTGACTCAAGTCTAATGCTGTGTCCATCAAGCCACTCAGGTGCCAGGCTGCCTATATGTTGATGACATGATAGTTTACTTAGAAAATCACTAGTAAACAGCAAATAAACTAAGACAATATATTCAATATCTTGTTTTGGTATTGATTAAGTTTTAAAAAATAAGTTCATATTTAGCTTCAACTTCCTTTCATTACATAGTTGGGTTGTTTTGGGGGTGTGTGTGTGTGTGTGTGTGTGTGTGTGTGTGTGTGTGTGTGTGT
>NW_027187269.1:628857-701981 GCF_028583685.1 Petaurus breviceps papuanus
GTGTGTGTGTGTGTGTGTGTGTGTGTGTGTGTGTGTGTGTGTGTGTATGCGCGCGCATGTGCATACACGCTAAGCTATTTCTACCATAAGGAAAGTTGTATAATTGAAATTCAGTTTACCATTGGCCCTACTTAGCACCAAGCTAAAACTGTTCTCTGCCATTTCTTTCCTATCTCGGATTTCTCCTCACCCTTTTTCTTCTTACTGAACCTAAATTTGCTTTTGTTTAGGCCTGTCTATACCAATAAACATTGAGCCAGATTTACAAGATGAAACTGTAGTTCTTGACAAGCTAGAACATTAGGTTGTAATCTGTAAGATGAAATGGGAGGTGGGGGCAGGAGTGGGTGATTTGAGTCTGTTGCATGCTCAGCACAAATCAACAGTGTGATATGACTGTCCAGAAAAATAATACTATTGCAGGTAGCATTAATAAAATTATAGCACCTGCCCAAAGTGAGCCAATCCATAATAGCACCTACCCCACCTAATATGTAGTGGGAAGTACTCTTGCTCGCTGTATCCCTCTCTTCTTGCTCCTGGGACCTTCTTTCCCTTTCTTTTCGATTGACTTCTCCTCAGCCTGACAAGTTGTGGTTTTTTTCCCAAGTGAAAGCAGTTGCTATAATTAGTACTCTTATGTTCCTAAGGATAACCCTGTGGCTAACTGTTCCCATTAACACTGTAGCTCATGAGTATCTACTACAGTATTTCCCATTAAAAAATCAGCACCAATGCTCAATTAATATTAACTTTTTGCTGAAAATGCAAAAAACCCACATATTTACAAAACATTCAACCCATAAACCTAAATCATATTTTGCCAGCAATGCATGGAGAGATTGGGTACACATATTAAAAGTAGTAAGGCACATGTGTAAGTAATACAGCAGCCGGGATAATTCACAATTTTGGAAATGTAAGCTGTAATATCCTCTTTCTGTCTCAAAAACTGTTCATAAAGTTCCTTGATAAGCATCATGAACAAGCTTCTACTGCTATGCTAAGCAGTTCCAATTTGTACTGGATTAACAAGGCATGACATCTCATCTGGATGAGTTATCTGTTGCATCTTTGGTTTTCTGCTTCTAAGCCTTTCCTTGCTCACCTGAGCTTTTTTTCTCTACAGCATCTGCAGACTTCTATTCTGATATTGGCAAAAGCTTCTCTATTCCTTAGGCCAGAGGTTTCCAAACTTGTTTGGCCTACTACCCTCTTTAAAAAAAAAAATTAGTCCACACCCCCCTGGAAATATTTATTCCTTTAATGTTTGGGTTTTTTAAAAAATTGTGTCATTTCAAAAAGATATAAAATATATTTTTTAAAAATGACAAATCTTTAATAACATTATAAATTTGTGATTTTTTTTCCTGCATTGAAATTTTGATGATACAATATTGCTTCATGTAAATCATACTTTAAGCAAGTCTTTACACACACATATTCCTGCTGATGCATGTTGGACTTCCCAACAATGTGCTACAGGCCTGCCAACACTTGCTTGTTAAGACCTGTGGGCAGATTGACCATTGATTGGTTATAGCTTCCATTTTATGTTTATTTGGAAAATAATGTAATCACAATTACTTTAACTCTGTTATACAACAGATGAAACATGTAACAACAGTTTTTCAAAATTTTCTTCTCTTTTTTCCTTATGCTTCCACTGCCCGCTTATTTTTATTTAATTCCTCCAGTTGCACCCAAGACTACTACCCATCCCCTTTGTTCCGGCACTCCCACAGGGACCAGTATTGCTCACATTGGGAACTTCAACCTTAGGCAGTATTCTTATTAACCTTTTAGCAATAAGAGGTAGTAATGCATCTTTTCCCTTTCCTCATCACCTTCCTCTCCTTTCTCCTTCTCAGCTGTAAATTCTGTATATATTATAAGCAATTAAGTTATTGTCATTGTAATTATAAGCAATTAACTTATTGTCACAGCAATTATTTTCTTCAGAACACTGAGCACCACTTCTTTAGAATAAATATTTAGCAACTGCTTTTTTCAGAACACTAAAGTTATGCCTCGGACAATTGAATTCTAAAGGATAACACTCCTTATAGAAATCTAGGGTCAAAGACTAGGAGGTAATGTTCCACATGTGTTCTGACCTGGAAAGAGTATAAGCAGTAATAGTACATTAATTTTGGATACCAGATTTTAGAGGACATTGAGCTACAAAATAGTCAGAAGAGTGTGACAAAGATGATAGGGACTGTGAGATTGTGCTATCTGAGGATCATTTGAAGGAACTGGGTATATTTAGCCATATTGATAAATGGTATTTAAGTATTTGAAGGGCTGTGACATGAAGAGGGTTTTGACTTGTTCTTGGCCCCAGAGAGTACTAGGAGCAATGGAGAAGTTGCAAAGAGGGGGATTTAGGCATATATGAGGAAAATCTTCCCAACAATTGGAGCTATTCCAAAATAAAATGAGCTACCTAGTAAGGTTGTCATAAGGTGTCCCCTAACTATAAGTTTTCAAGCAAAAGCCATTTCCAGGTATTATAAGAGTGGACTCTTGCTTGGTTATGACTTGGACCGTATTGTCTGTTCCAACCATGACACTTAACTAACAAGACAAGTCACAACCTATTTATGAAATGTTCAGGCTAAAAGCAAAATACCCTAAAGGGAGAACAGGAGGTAAGGAGTACCAGGCTAATTAAATTACTGCTGTCACCTTGACCACCACCTCCACTCAGACCTTGATCTCAGGATTCTGAGATCAAGAACTCTGGGATTGGCAGTGCCCTCCAAACCACCATTATAGCTTCCAGGCCAGTCCTTACAGCCACCATAGAGAGAAGCAACCTCTGTGGAGATGAAATCTGGCAGCTGCCTGTATAGGGGCTACTGCCTTGCCTCCTTAGTAGACCTGAAGACCTAGAGAAGACAAAGCTGACCACCATATTCTTTGGCCTTATCAAATGATTTAAGCATCAGAAATGGACATGGTTTTATCGGTGGAAATAATTACTAAAAATGATGCATTGTCTTCTGCTTTGCTATTCTTACCCTCAGGACATTGCCATCTGACTTAAAATTGAAACCTCTTATATGTATTTTTGCTCCTGTTAGAAAGTGAACTCCCTGAAAGCAGGGACAGTCTCTATTTTTCTCATTATATTCACTGTGCTTTGCACATAGTAAGCACTTATTAAATGTTTTTTCATTTGTTTTCATTTCATTTTTCATTGGGGACATAATGAGAATAGATTGCATTTCATTTCATTTGTCACTGAATATATTAACAGCAAAGTTTATATCGGTATTGTCCATAAAATGTTAGAGATGGAAGAGAATTTAGGAATTATCTAATTCAGTACTCAGTTTTAACAGGTGAGGAAACTGAGATTTTGAAAGGGCTTTGTCTAAGACATTGAATGATTTAATGACAAAACTGAGGCTAGGACCCTGGTCTTCTAATACATAAAAGATAGTACCAGTAAGGCATGGATATAATACAAGATACTTTACTTTTACACTTGTGCTTTTTGATTGGTGATGCCTACATGCATCTCCCCTCCCTATTTCCCCAAAAATCATCATGGCAAATGTGAGAAAACAAAACCTATTAATTCCCTCCTATGGAGATAAGTCTTCCACATATACACATTATGTTATATTGATTATTTTTTAATTAAGAAATTTATTGAAATAAATGACATATCTGAAAAAAAACCCTGTTATAATTCATAATAATATAAATAAATCCAATTAAATGAAGAAACTATTGTTTCTACTAAGGAAGGGAAGATAATACATATTTATGAAGTGCTTATTGTGTGCCAGGTGCTATACTAAGTGCTTTTTACAAATATTATCTTGATTGATCCTCAGAACCCTAATGGGAAGTAGGTGCTTCTATTGTCGTTATTTTACAGTTGAGGAAACTGAGGCAATCAGAGCTTAAATGATATCAGTCTTGAAGCCAGATTTGGACTCAGGTCTTTTTGATTTCAGGTCAAAGCACTCTGTCTACTGTACCACCAGTTATCTATACTACAAAAGATATAATTATGAAGTTCTTTTAAATAGCAGATTTTTAGTATATCTAAAATATGTTGCTTTACAAAATTCATATTCATTTATAACTGTTTCATGAAACATCAACTGGGTGGTATGTGATATTAGTGTATATCTATTATGCACAAATAAAATACAAGATACTTTTCTTTTATACTTGTGCTTTTTGATTGGTGATGCCCTACATACATCTCCTTCCCCCTCCAAGAGCTACCATAAAATTTTCTCATAAGTATAAAGTAATAGTAAACTTAATTGACTTGCTTGATTGTAAGCTGTGTGACACTGACTTTATGTACAAAAATTTATATGAAAACCCACAATCTACCCTTGTTATGCTAAATCCCCAAAGCCTAATTTTTCTTCATTATGTTCCTAGTGAATATTTAAAAAAAAAATCTAAATTTGTATGCACATAAAATTTTCATTTCTCACACCTCATATCATTTAACTTTGTTTTGGGTTTTATAAGTTATATGGAAAATGCAACTCCCTCTTGCACATGTCTGTGATTCTCAGGTTTGCTATAAAGTGCATTATTTTGCATTCTTTAAAAAAAAGAGATGAACAATGGTCTCATTATTTAAAATATTTACAAAGTAGAAAGAAGAGGATTATAAAGAAACTGTAAACTTATATTATGTAGTTTTTAAAAGCATAAATAAATTTAACACAATTTTAAAAATAAAATTGCCCCGTTTATGACTTCTTCTAAACTTGTTTTTTCTGTGTATTTTTAATCTCTTAAAGTTCTGTATTTATGCTAGTTTTTATTAATTGTTGTTCTTTTGTTTAATAATTTTTTTGCATCCCTATCACTGCCCAATTACGTATCCTATACCATAAGTAGAAGCCCTTGCTTTTGACAAATATTTAAGCAAAATCAATCCACTGACCTTTTAAAACAATATATGTCGTCTTCTGCCTTTCTATCATCTCTCTACCAAGAAATGGGAGGCATAGTTTATCATATGCAACATGGGTATAGTGCTAAATTTGCAAATTAATTTAGTTAGCATCATCATTTTTATTCTGTTGGCATGGCCCAACATGAATAATTAGCCTCTCTTCAATTATTATTTTTTATTTATTTCTATAAAGTCCTCTTATAGCTACATTTACATGTGTTCTGAGTATGTCTTGGCATATGCTCCCAGATATTTAACATATTTTGTAATTATTTTATAATATAATTTTTCTTTTCTACCTTCTCTGCTGGATTTTATTAGTAATAAAGAGGAGTGATGATGAGTTTATTTATACATTATACAGATACATGGATAGATATATCAGTTTTTCTTTAATAATTTTTTGTGTGGCTATCACTCACCAATTATATATGTGGAAAAATAGATATCTGAACATATAATAGATATGTATCTCTTACAAAGCTTATTTATGTGTGTGTAGGTTATTAAAGCTTGAAACTTATAAAGCTTTACTAAAATCATTATTTCAAATAATTTTTAGTTGAATTTCTAGAATTCTTTATCATTCTATGTCACCAAATTTGGTTTAATCTTTGCCTGTGTTTTATTTACCCAGCTTGTTTTGAAAATCATTCTTCAAGGAGGTGCAGTGAGTAATGCCATAATGTTCAATAAATAGTTCTTTTATGAAAAACATATTTCATTATATTCCAAGTACATTACAATACTTGCAGTTAAAAAAAAAGCATTTCTCAAGGTGGCTAAAAAGTAGTTCAGGAAGAGAAAAACAGATAAAAGCCATTAATAAAGAAGGTAAAGGGAGTTGGCAAAGAAATTTCCTCAAGGTATGCCCAGCTCCCAGCTAAAATCCTAAAAATTCCTTTTATACTCTTCTTGCCCAAAGGTCTCACAACTTATTCTCAGATCAAACCACCTGGGAAAAAGAAACTTCCCCAGGTCTTCCTACAGCTCAGTTGCTGGCAAGAGTCTGGACTGGTCTTGTGGGAGTATGGTTAGTAAACTCAAGCCTCCTTAGTTCCACTAGTATCCTGTTCCACAACATTTATGGCCTCCTGTTTTAAAACATTTTTAGAACTTTACCAAATAGTAGTGCTAACAATGGACATCTTTGCTTTACTTCTTTATTTTATTGGAGAGGCCAATAGTGTTTCTCTGTTACAGATTAAAGAAAGATCCATTTATTCCTATATCTCTTTTTTTTTTTAAACATAAATGAATTGTTTTGCCAGTAGCTTCAAAAAAACAAGCAAACAAGTATTATATACTGTGATTTCTGTTGTTTTGAGGATCTTATTCTATTTTCCTAATGTTGAATCAGCCCTGTATTCTGGTATAAATGTATCCTGATTATGGTGGGCATTGCTTTGAATAGTACAATATTTATTAATATTTTATTCAGTATTTGTGCTTTGATTTTTAAATTTCTTTAAAAATTTTATTCTGAATTTAGACATTAGCAAAACAGTTCAACATACTAAGAACAGGAAAAGAGGTTGATATAAAACTAAACTATAGTTTGTAATGTATAATTTGAATTTTTTTAAGTATATATTTAACAGGATAGTAAAAAAAAATTGGCTTGCTTGGGTGTTTCCATTTCAACTCTCTTCTGTTTTTTGAAAATGGTTTATTTATGTATTTCCCTTTTTTTTCTTTTACAAATCATTATCACAACCCACCAACTTTGCCTGAAACAAATAGAAGCCTATTCTTATAACAAGTGGTATATTTAAGAAAAACGAACCAGCACATTGGTGGTGTCTGTAAATATATGTCTCATTCTGTATCACCAGTTCATTACCTCTCTTCCAAGAGGTGGGAAGCAGAGATTCTTCCATCATCAATCTTTTAAAGTCATGATTGACTCCATTGATTCCAAAGTCTGTCAGAATAATTTTCCTTTACGTTATTGGGGTTGTTGTGAAAACTGTACTCTTGGTTTTACTAATTTCACTCTTCATTGTCTCATACAAATTTTGCCTTCTGGGGCCTCAGTTTCCTTATCTATAAAATGTAAGGATTGAATTAGCTGGTCACTGAAATGTCATTCAGCACTCTGTCTGATCCTATGGTCCCATAGTTCCAGATTATTCAGAATCTCTCATTTAAAAATTTTTTTTTGTTATAATAATATTCTATTATATTTATTTACTCAGCTATGCTCCAATTGATGGTACTTACTTTATTTTTAGTACTTTGCTTCAACAAAATGTGTTACTATAAATATTTTTGTACATGAGTCTTTTTTCACATCTTTAGTCACTTTTATGTGTATTCCTACAAGTATATTTCTGCATTAAAGAATATTTGCTGTTTAGTGACTTTTTGAACATGGCTCCAAGTAGCATTCTGGAATGATTAGACCAGTTCACAACTTTACCACCCTATCATCTCCCTGCAAAAATTGTCATTTTGTTCTCATTTCTTCCTGCAAAAATTGTCATTTCACTCTTTTGTTTTAGTTGCCAATCTGATGGATGTGAAGCAAAACCTCAAATCTGTTTCAGTTTGCATTACTTTTGTTATTTGTGGAGCCTTTTTTTTCATACAGTTGTTGATAACTTGACTTTCTTCTTGTGAGAACTGCCTGTTAATATCTACTGGCCATTGATCTTCTGGGTATGGCTTTTGTTCATTTATTTGTTTGGAACTTGAATATCATACCTTTTTCAGAGAAATTTGCTACACTTTTGTTTCTTCAAAAGCTTTTCCTATTTTAAAAATTCCTTTTTCTGTTATGAATTTGACAAGCATTAACAAACATGAACATATCCTCCCCAAAATAAGACTTTGTATGAAAACATGAATGTAATTTGCTTATTTTAAAGTAGTATGTGAATATTGGCCATATCATTGAGGCAGTTAATTAGGTTCATTGGATGGAATATTGGAGTTGGATTCTGGAAGAATACTGAATTTGAATTCTATCTAGATATTTATTTGTAACCCTGGGTGCTTAGCAGTTTTATCTTCTTTGTGATGGGACAGTGATAACACCTATCTCACAGGATTGTTGTGAGGGTCAAATGAGATATAATATACGTAAAGTTTGTTGCAAACATTAAAGTGCTATATAAATGCTAGCTATTATCATTATTACTACTATTGTTATTAGCATCTTTTTTTAGTCACACAGGTTTGAAACCTCGAAGTTATCCTTGACTCCTCAATCTCAAACCATATACCCAGTCAATCTGCAAAATCTATTTTTTGTCTACTGTCACAATACTTCTCACTCATCCCCTTATTTCTGTTCACACATTTCCCACCATATTTCAGACCCTTATTACCTCTTGCCTGGGTTATTTTAGTAAACAATGAGTTTTGCCGCCTCCAGTTCCTTTCCTTTCTAGTCCATTGCCACATAATTTGTCAGAATGATGTTCCTAAAGCACATGTTCTGACTATGTCACTCTCCTGCTCAGAAAGATCCGGTGGCTCCCTTTTGTCTCTAGGGGTGTAGGAAGGAAAAAAAATAGATTTCTGTCAATTTTTTTAGGAGGGTAAGGTGCTACAGATGTAAAATGTTATATGTACTTTCTTTTTTAAAGCTTAATATTTTATTTTCTCCAGTTACATGTAAAAATATTTTTAACATTCTTTTTTTCCCCCCACAAATTCTGAGTTCCAAATTCCCTCTCTTCTTCCCCTTCCTTCCTCATTGAGAAGACAAGCAATTTGGCATAGGTTGCTGTAATCATGCAAAAGTGAAAGAAAACACAGACAAAAAAGAAATCCAAGGAAAATAAAGAAAAAGTATCTTCAATCCACATTCAGGCTCCATCAGTTCTTTCTCTGGAAATAGTCAGCACCTTTCATTATAAGTCCTTCAGAATTTTTTTAGATCATTGTGTTACTGAGAATAGCTAAGTTATTCACAGTAGGTCATCATACAGTATTGCTATTACTGTGTATAATGTTCTCCTGGTTCAGCTCATTTTACTTTGCATCAGTTCATGTAAGTCTTTCCAGGTTTCTCTGAGAGAATCCTGCTCATCATTTCTTATAGCGCTATAGTATTCCATCACAGTCACATACAACAATTTGTTCAGTCATTGCCCAAGTGATAGACATCCCCTCAATTTCTAATTCTTTGGTACCACAAAAGAGCTGTTATAAATCTTTTTGTACATATAGGGCCTTTTCCTTTTTGTTTATCTCTTTAGGATAAAAGCCTAGTAGTGGTATTGCTGGGTCAGAGGCTATGCATGGTTTTATAACCCTTTGGGCATAGTTCCAAATGTTGCAAGTACTTTAAGATAAGATCACTATTTTATTATTAGTTTTAGTTAAGTGTTTTACTTTATTATGTAGAACTCTCATGAAGTGGGAGCAATCTGTAAATGATTATTATGTAAAAACACAGCAATAAAACTAAAAAAAAAAAAAAAGATTTCTATCTGGGCCTACTGACATCCAGTCCTTTGTCAGAGGATTAGCCTAACCAAATGTCAAGAGACCAATCCTCAGGCTGGCCACAAGATGAAAGTTTTGGCCATGGAAATTTTTAAAAGCCACCTATTAAATTGTTGAGGGGTTGAAATATAGAGGGCACTGATGAAATGACACATCTTAGAAGTGGCAAAATAAATTTTTCCCAAAATATGAAATCAAGAATTTTGAGCCTGGCACTATAGCCTCAACTTACTTTTCCAGTATTAGCTCTAAGTTGCTTTCTTACATATACCTTATATTTTGGCTAAATTATGCTCTTCCCTGTTTCTCCAAACTGATTCTGTCTATCTTTCTCACTTCAGTGCCTTTTATACCACCATGCCTTGAATGTACTTTCCCTATTTCAGCTTGTTGAAATCTTCCATATCCTTCAAGGTCTGTACCTTCACAGAGCCTTTCATGATTGTCTAACCTTCTCCTCACCCCTAATACGCTAGTGTTGTTGTTTAGTTGGGTCTAACTCTTCATGACTCCATATGGGAATTTCTTGGCAATTATACTGGGGTGACTTGCCACTTCCTTCTCTGGTGGATTAAGTGACTTGCCCAGGATCACACAGCTAGTGAGCATCTGAGGCTGGATTTGAACTCAGGTGGTCTTCTTCTCAGATCTTCTTCTCAGGTCTTCCAGACCCGGTGCTCTATCCACTGTGTCACCTAGCTAGTAGGGAACTGTATATGTTTTATCTAAAGGCTATTATAATAAAGTTGGGAGAGACTTATTATTACCAAGCTATCTTATTATAGGTTTAGTAAGGTTCAGGATTTAGTGTGGTTCATATTACTAAAGTGCCATACAAGGAGACATGGAACACACAACAAAACATAAAAAAAGCAATCCACTTTTTTTTCTTTTTCTTTTTTTTTTTTAAAGCAATCGGGGTTAAGTAACTTGCTCAAGGTTACACGGCCAGTTATTTCTGGGTGTGGTGCTGAGTATCTGAGCCCGGATTTGATCCAGGTCATCCCGACACTGGAGCCAATGCTCTTACTTGCTGAGCCACCTGGCCGCCCCTAAGCAATTGGGGTTAAGTAACTTGCTCAAGGTTATACGGCCAGGTGTTTCTGGGTGGGTGCTAAGTGTCTGAGCCCGGGATTCGACCTCCAGGTCTTCTCAACACTGGAGCCGGTGCTCTTACTCACTGTGCTACCTGGCCACTCCTGTCCACCTTTTTTGAGGGGACATAGAGTAAAAAAGACTGTCAAGGAAGATGAAAAAGGGTCAGATCTGCTGGAGCTTGGTGGAGGACAGCACCCAAACTGATTGGTTTTACAGTGCTTCCTATCTAGGTCAGGTGTGACCAAGACCTTGGAAGGAGGGAGTGAGGAGCCTGGATATGTGGACCAGTGCTAATTCAGAGGCAGAGTCCTGGGTAATTGGCAGCTAGTTGATATTCAAATTTTGTACCAGAAGGAAAGTGCTTTCAGTTGTTTCTGTTGGTCCCCTTTTTAACAGTGAATCAAGGGATTTGAGCTTCTCCTGAGCTCTCTGGTAGGGAAGCTACTGAGGTCTTTATGCGAATTGATTTTAGTATATGAAATTTTAATTTTCAGCTATAAAAACTCTTTTGTAAAAAAAAATCAATTTTATTTTCATCTTGGAATTTTCTCCTTCCTACTTCTCCCTCTACAACACTGAGAAAGCAAGAAAAGCAAAATCTGTTATAAATATGTATAGTTGAGTAAAAAAAAAACCAAACACCTGCATTTATCCATATGCTCTGGAATTATGGATGGTCATTGTGTTAATCAGATTTCCTAATTCTTTTGAAGTTTTTTTCTTTATTATTGTCATTGTTTCCAGTTCTTCTCACCTTTATCAGTTCACATAAGTCTTCTCAGCTTTCTTTGAAAGTACCCCCTTTATCCATTTCTTTTATTAAAAAAAATTTATATTTTTTCCAGCCAGCAAAAATCTGCCTCCTCACTTCCACTGCCAATTGAGAATGAAAGAAAAGAAAAATCCCTGTTACAAGCCTATATAATCAAGCAAACAAATTTCCACATTGACCACATAAAAAACCGGCAATAAAAAAAAAGTCTCATTCTGCATGCAGTCCTTCATCTCTCTACCAAGAGTTGGGTAGTGTGTTTCATAATGAGTGTTTGGAATCACTAGTACCCACAATCATGTTTTGTCATTTCACTGATCAATATTACTAATTCTTTCAAAGTTATTTCTCTTTGCCATATTTACATTGTAGAAATTGTTTTTCTGGTTCTGTTCACTACTCTGCATCATTTCATTCAAGTCTTCCCAGGTTTACGTGGAACCGTCTCCTGCATCATTTCTTACAGCACAATAGTATTTTATCACATTTAGATACTATAACTTGTCCATCTACTTCCCAATTGATGGGCACCCTCTTAGATTACTAGACTTTGCCACCTCAAAAAAGCTATAAATTTTTTTGTACATTCTTAGTTATAGTTTCAATTGCTTAGGACTAATCCCTCCCTTAAAATTCCTTCCTTCTAATTCCCCTTCTCCCTTCTCCCCTTTCCCTTCTATTTCCTTGTTGAGTAAAATGTATGTACTCAACTGTGTGTGTGTGTGTGTGTGTGTGTGTCTTATAAAGGTATCAAATTCTACTACAGGCTCTACTGTGTGTGTGTACGTTCTTTCCATTTTTGATCAGTTCAAATGAGAGTGAAGTTGAAGTGTCAGCTGCTCCCAACACCCTCTTCTTGTTTTGATAGGTGTTTTTATATTACACACCCTAATTATGTGAGGTAATTTCCCCTAACCCTTTTTTCCTTCCCTCCCAGTGTATTCCTCATCCCCTCTCTTTCCATTCCTTTTTTTAAGGTCATCAAGACACAATAAAACTACTCCCAGGCCTTCTGTCTAATTAGACTTTTCTCTTTGACCCCTGATCATGATAGAGTTCAGAGGGACACAAGTATCATCTCACATTTGAATGAATGTAAGTAGTGTATACTTTCTTAGCCCCCATCATTGTTCCATGTTTACTTATTTATGTTTCTGTTACACTTTCAGTGCTTAGAAAACATTCTGATACAGGACTTGATCCTATTGTTCCCCCCGCCTTCCCTCCTTCTTCCCCCCCCCCCCCCCAGTTTGATCTCTGGAAGTTTCTGACTTGAGTTCTGGTCTTAGCAGTAGTAGAGCACAAATCTCTTTCAGAGAACTCAACAAGTCCTAAAAATTCACTAAAAAAGAGCAATGATATAGAAAACAAAAAAGAAACAGTCATAAGCTCATCCACCTAATTCAGGTCTGCACACAAAGACTTGTATGATTCTGTAGAAACCCAAGAGGTAAACCCATAAGAAAAGAATAACTATACAACACGTCCAGGTAGAGCTTCGGAGAAAAAAATGTGATCTTGCCACAAGGACTGGAAGAGTACCTAGAAGAAATGAAGCAAGAGATGCAAAGACCTGGCAGCCACCATTATATAAAATAAGGAATTTGGTATATGGTATTCCAGAGGCAATAGATATAGACTGGGACTTGGTGTCAAGTCAAGGTCATCCAGGGCATCCTGGGCCATTGCTGTGCATTCTGAGTTTTGTCTTGCCACTGGACTTCCAAAAGAGAGAGTGAGGCTGATGATTTTGTGCAACTCTGCCTCATGTAAATTCAGTTCACACAGAAGTCAAGACATTACCCCATGATGTTATTGATCCTCTTTAAAATGAAGAACAAACAACAATAGTAAAATGCTCCTGGATGTAGTTTCTATCAGCTTGCTGGGAAGCTTTATTAGTTCAGAGTGATATAATTGTGGATCCCCTTTGGTTTGGGATTTCTGTCCTGGTCATTCCTCTGTTGAGTTTGGACTGGGATAGAGTCTGGAGCTAAGATCTTATTCTTTTTCTCCAGTCAGAGCCACACAGGTGCTACTTGCTGCTGAAGTTCTCCCTCTCTTAATACATTGCTTGGGGCCTGTAACCATTCCGTACCCTTGAACAGAATACCACCCCTTGTGTACAGGTTCCTTCTTTAGTTTGCCTTGGATCTGTGACCCAGAACTGACTGAAGGGAGACAAACTTCCAGTTGGCTGGTTTAGAACCTCTTCTTGCACTGATTTGTAGCTCCATGTTACAGTGCTCCACTAGCACTGTAGTGGTACAGTGTCTGCAGACCTCTTTGTTATCCTGTGCTGACTTGAGCTGAATAAATGACTCACTCTTACTTTTTTTTTTTTTTTAGATTTCCCCTTCAGGATTTGGTTGGCTCCATTTTCTTTTCTTTTCTTTTCTTTTCTTTTCTTTTTTCTTTCTTTTTTTTTTTTAAAGCAATTGGGGTTAAGTAACTTGCTCAAGGATACACAGCCAGTTTTGTGTGTGTGTGTGTGTGTGTGTGTGTGTGTGTGTGTGTGTGTGTGTGTGTGTGTGTGTGTGTGGGAGTTAAGTATCTGAGGCCAATCCGGATCCTACTGTGGGGCCGGCTCTCTTACTGTGCCACCTGCTGCCCTCCCCCCTGCCCCCTTGCCACGGCTCCATTTTCTAGATCTGTGTGGAGGAGTTTTGGGAGATGCTCACTCTACTACTTCCTATTATGCTGTCATCTTAGTTTTGCCTTTTCCCTTCATAATTTCTTGCAGCGCTGTAGTATTTCATCACATTCATATATACTCTAACTTGTTTAGCCATTCTCCAGTTGATGGGTACCTCTGTCAGTTTCTAATTCTTTGCCACCATGAAAAGACCTGCTATAAACAAATTGGTTCTTTTCCTTTTTTTTTATTTCTTTTGGGTATAGACCTATAGACTAGTATAGACCTAGTAGTGATATCACTGGGTCAAGGGTATGCACAATTTAATGGATTTTGGGGGCATGGTTCTATATTGTTTTCTAGAATGATTGAATGACTTCACACATCACCAACATTGCATTTAATATACTTGTTTTCCCAGAGCCCCTCCAATGTTTGTCATTTTCCTTTGTTTTCAGCTTAGCCAATTTGATGGGTATGAGGGGATAAGTACCTCATTTTTTTCTAATTTTCGTTTCTTTATTATTTGTGATTTAGAGCATTTTTTTTCATAAGCCATAAGAACTTTTGAAGACGATCTCAAAAGTCATAAAGGTTTTATGGTCTTCCATCTCTGGGGAGAGTACGAAAACTGATATAAACATGGATCTTAGCAGAATTGAAAGAAAATTTGAGCAAAAATTTCTTTATATCTTTGAAAAGTCATTTCATTACACCATTTGGTCAAAAGGATGTTCAGTGACCCAGAAGAATTATGCCCTTAGAAAGTCATTGCTTTCTTCAAGCTTCCATTTCATCTAAGGCCTGTCCTGTGTTGGATGGTGATAGTGACGTCATCATCCCCTGACTCCTATTGCTTCATGCTTAGAAAGGAATCTTTGTTTCTTATTGACTGACAAGGTCCCCAGTAGTAGAGCCATTGTTAACTTTTATTTATGAAGAGCTTGCCATTGGGTCTTCCATAAGGCACAACTTTCTCCTTATTTGTTTAGGGTAGATATTAATAGTTATTTTATTATCAAACTAATCAGGTGAAAAGATGTTTAAAGTTCTTAGAAGCCATGTTAAAGGCAAAATAGAACGGAATTTTTAGAGGTGTAGTCCACTTAAACTTTAGTTGCAGACAGATGAAAAATGTATTTCCTCCCTTGTTTTTCCTTAAACACAGGAGTGCTAGAATTTAAGTTAAATTGAAAAGTATTTATTATTGGATTCAGAATCCATTACCAATATATTTTTGCTTGATTTAATAACAGAATAATTATAATAATATTTAACATTGATGTAATGTCTAGGGGCAGCTAGGTGGTACATTAGCCTCAGACATGTAGTAGCTATGGGACCCTGATCAAGTCATTTAACCCTGTTTACTTCAGTTTCCTCATCTGTAAAATGAACTGGAGAAGGAAATCCCAAACCCCTCCAGTATTTCTGCCAAGAAAACCCCGAATGGGGTTACAAAGAGTCAGACATAACTGACTCGACTAAACAGTAACAACATATAATGTTTACTAGGTGCCAAGCATTATGCTTAAGTGCTTTAAAAAGATTAAATCCTGCAGTTGTACATAAAAGCTAAAGATGAAAAGGGATTGTTGAAAAAAGAAAACAAAGAAAGTTACTGTTTGATGTAGAATCTGACCCAGAGTCAGATTGCTCTGGAGGAATTTATGATATAAGACTGTGATGTCATATTCAAATAGAAACAGAATAGGGGAAGGAGTGATGATGCATATTGACTTAGAAAATCACAAATTAACATTATCTATGTTGTATTATATATTTTTTAATTAGTTAAGCACTTCCCGATTATATTTTAATTTAATTTTACCCAGGCTTTGGAGTTTTCTGTTACAGGGAGATACCTCTGATCTAAGTCATTGGAGGCACTCAGACTTTCATAAGGGTGCAATGGATAGCTTCAGTGCTAATTTAATTGTAACTGTGATTTTAGGTTTGAAATCTCAAAAATCTATACCACTTTTGCACTCATCAACCAACAAGAAGATTTAATAATCATCAACTTTGGGCCAGGCACTGTGCTAGGCTTTGGGGCTGCCAAGGACAAAGATGAAACAATTCAGAGGATCTAAATTCCTTAGGATATGAGGCTTGTATGAAGCTCCCTCATTAAACTTTTAGTGACTATTGAATAGTGTCTGGTCTTTATTGTTCTGGTGAAAATTTATTTTCTCTGATGGTTTCTAAAATGCCATGTACAATATTTGGGCTCTTATGCAGTTCTTTCTGATAGTTTTCTTCCTTTGAAATCCTGAAAACACTGACTTAGGTGAATGAAAGGAAACTTCTTTTCTGATTGTAGGTCATGACTAGGTCCTCATCTGGGTGCTGATGCCCCTGTTGGCTTTTGCTTTGCCTCTAACCAGAAACTTAAAATTATTGTTCACTGTTGCTACTTACTCAACTAATTTTGTCTAAATTGTAGTTATAAAATTTATCACATAGCATTCTTAATGAATTCAAGAATTAGTCTGTTTCCTGAAAGGAGAGTAGTTTTAAGCATCAATGAACAACTCTATGAAAAAGGCTGAGTATTATCTTACATGATTTTGGACTTTCATGACTGGAAATTAGATATAGAAGTTTAAAAATTATATTTCACTTGAACTTTTACAAGCTTAGGGCATGTTTTTATTTTAAAAAATCAGACACAGGCAGCTAGGTGGCACAGTGAGTAAGAGTGCAGGCCCTGGAATGGGGAGGACCCAGGATTGGTTCCGGCCTCAGATACTTAACACCCATACAAAATAACTGGCCATGTAACCTTGGCAAGTTACTTAATCCCAGTTGATTTAAAAAAAAAAATCAGACAAAACACCTTATATGGAGTACAATACCAGATGTTACATGAAATTCAACAGAAATTGCAGATGGAGGGGTGGCCAGGTGGCTCAGTGAGTAAGAGCACCGGCCCCAGAGTCAGGATGACCTGGGATCGAATCCGGGCTCAGATACTTAGCACTACACCCAGAAATAACTGGCCGTGTAACCTTAAGCAAGTTACTTAACTCCAATTGCTTTAAAAAAAAAAAAAGAAATTGCAGATGGCCACCTGCTTACTATTTATTAAAAATGTGTATAATAGCTGATGCCATTTAGCATATGTATGATATAGAATAATTTTATATTATTAGATCATATCAAAATAATAATCATCAGTAGAATATTTAGAAATTTCTGTCACTTTATAAAACTTTTGGAATATTGTGGCTGTAATGATCAATTTTTATTAAGGGTTTTTGAAAAAGACAGTTGACTTAAGGTCAGACCACTTTTAAAATTTAACTTTCCCTCTTTCACTGTGTAAGGAAAGTATTTTGTTACCTGTAAACCTGAAAAGAGAATAATCATTTTATGCACCTCCTACTTTGTACCAGGCGCTGTGCTTTATAAATATCCTCATTTGATCCTTATAACAAGTCAGGGTAAGTACTGTTATTGTTCCAATTTTATAGTTGAGGAAACTGAGGCAAACAAGTTATATGACTTGCCCAGGTTCACACAGCTAGTAAATGTCTGAGGTTAGATTTAAACTCAGATCTTCCTGGCTTCAGGCCTAGCGCTCTATTCACTGCCACATCTCATTGCCGCAAATGCTTGAAAATAAGCTATTATTAGGTGTCAGTGTTTGTATTAACTTATTTACTTGGGTTAAGTGGAATACTTTTACTTTGAAAGGACTCTTTATAGGGGTCACTCAGATGCTCTCAGTTTTCAAGCTTTAGGAAGATTCCTTCAGATTATGTCTGCATTTGTGGTTCTGGCCTAGGTAATTGTGATAGAATTTTTGGGCATGGATAATCATGAAGTTTTATAAGAAGAAATAAAAAAGTACCATAAGGAATACATGTGTGTCATGTTAAGCCAGTTTTAACGATATCAGGAATATTACTGTTGTAAGACTTACAATTGATTGGTTAGGAGCAGCAGGTTATGCTATGTGAAATTATGCTCAGCTAAAGTAACTTGCTTAGCCCATCAAAGTAATGCTTAGGGATGGGGGAGGAGGGTATATTCTTGCTTTCTTCACGTTTTTTAAGGCCCATCACAAAACAGAAGAAATAAACTTGTTCTGCTTGAAGTCAGAGGGCAGATCAAGGAGAACATGTTTCATAGTTGGTGATGACCAGGGAGTGTAGTTAGCCTCCTTTGTTTTCAGTTTTCTCCTTGCCTGTTAACTAGGAAAAATAATATCTAATTACATCCTTCTTGCCTATTTCATTAAGATTTAAGTCTAGTATAACTTTGGGGAGGGGGAGGTGGCTCTGTAGCCTCTCATCTAGATTGGTAATTCCCATTTTATGTTGTTTGTGATGATTGTTCAAGAAGTTCATGCTGAGAATTCTTCAGTGGAGCCTTATGCATTTTGTCTAGTTATGTCACAACTTTTCCTTCTGTGACAACAAGCATGTCTATTTTTGAACCATTATAGGTTTGTTTCAGCAATGATTTGAAACCATCTTGACCATATACCGTGATTTTGGTGTTCATGCAGGGATTCAAGCCCTGACTTTTTCAAACTGCCATGAGGGTATGGCATTCGAATGCAAACTAATTCCCAATTCATGGTCAGACAGTTGGGAATACTGTTATTTGTGTCTGTACAATGCTCCACAGTAGCTCCCTCATTCCCTCCTATTACGTTATACATGTACCTTGCCAGCTGTGTTCTCATGTGATCAAGATACTGTGAACATTTGTGTTCTTCTAGTGCACAATGTTAGACTGTTTGAAAATCAGGGGCCTTGTGTATGTATAGTATAAGCCATCCTGAAACCATCACAGACCATCACAAATATTCTACAGAAACAAACCCAAATCTCATTGCAGAATTAAGACTATTTTCCTGTTTAAATTTATCCTACTATTATATTACTACATATTTTTCTATTTGGCAAGTTTTCAAATGAACTGGTTGGCAATATTGGTCAATTATCCATTCAGTAGAGTTTCTATGAGAGTGTAGCTGATGTGCTGGTGGTTGGAGAGAAGAAAGATCTGAAGGGATTCTTTCCTTATAAAAGTCTTTTTATATATAAAACTTGTTAATGATGAAGCATTGTCTATGCAATTGCACTTTAAGTGCATTTATCATTTAATACAGCAACTGTCATTAGCCAGTAGAAAAGTAAATATTTTGTATCGTAATTAACTATTCATTTTTGTGGATTTGTTAAGTGACTAAAAATAACAAAATGAATTTGTCTCTTAGCAAGAGAGCTTGTAAGATTCTCTTGCCATTTTCTAAGCACATGTTTGCATAAGCAAGGATTTTCACTCAATTCTTATCCTGAATAAAAATATAAAAATAAATTATGTAGGACCAGACTTAAGACTGTTGTTGAACCAAATATTACAAATCTTTGTTCAAATAAAAAACGTTCATCATAAAAATTAAATTTACATATGATTGTTATATTATGATAAATATTTTTTTAAGTTTTACTTATCTCATTAAAATATTTATATTCAACAAAATTTGTAAAATAAATGTAATATGAAATCTTATAGATTATGGTAAATTTAGGAGGTCTTGCTGGATTACTTTTAACTTTTACAAAATGTTCTGTATAAAATAATTTAATAATTAGTTTTTTAATTTTATATTTAGAGTTTTAATAATTTTAGATAGAATGAAATTTTATTTCATAATTACAAAATATACATTTTAATTTGGAGCTTTTGGGGCAGAAGTTGTAATTATTGTAAGCACTTAGTGAATATATCTAAAACAGTGTTAGTAATAGTATATTAAATTACTCTAGGGATGTAGAATACTTTTTTTGTTGTTGAAATAGTTTGGAAAAAAAACTTTCTGGATTGTGCTTTGCACATGATAGTTGCTTTAATTCTAATGACATTAACCAGTAGGAAGTAAGAAATTATGGGAAAAATATTTCCCCAGAAAAATGAACACTACACCAAATCACTAGTAGCAAGTGTCTTCCTGAGAATGGTTGTGTTCATTACAGAAGGGAAAATGATATAGTCTGGCTGAAAAAAGTGGTAGGCAGAGCCAAAAATCAGCATGCTAGCTTTTGTACTTAATGGGTGGCTAAATTTGTGACCTTGGAGTAATCATTCTAGGTACATTTCACTATCTCCTAAATACCTTTCCTTTCTTCTTGCTGCTAAAAATAAAATGTGCAAAATTTAAGATTATTTCTAAAGAACTTTGATGCCAGTCTATCCTATGCTTTATTAAGTACCTACCATGGGCCAGGCACTATTATTTATTAAGTTCTTTGGACACAAAAATAAGTATAATATAGTTAAATATGTTTATATATTTAATTTAAACAGGAAAATATTGGTTGGGGTAGTAGCGGTTGGGGACACCAGTTAAAGAAGTCCTTCAGTTGCATCTTGAAAGAAAAAAGGGATTTTGTGATGCAGTGTTCCAGGAGAGAGTGTGTTCCAGGCATGGCGAAACAGCAAATGTAAAGGCAGGGAGATGGGATATGGAAAATAGAGCCCCATTTGTGAAGAGCAGAAACAGGACCAATTCATCTGAATTTTAGAGTAGGAGAGGTTAGATAGAAAGATAGATTGGGGCCCATTGGACAAAGTTTTAAAAGCTAAACAGAAGAATCTATATTTTATCTCATCATTCAATCAATCACAAAGCCAGGTTCAAAACAAGATTGTAAAGAATTGAGGAGTACCAGTAGAAGAAATGGAATCAGTATGTCAGTATGGAGTCAGTAGGAGTTGAACTAAGAAAGTAAAGGAGAGATAGGACAATAGTTTGAGGATCTAGTAAATGCTCTTAAAGGGAAGACTTGGACATGTTTGATGGCATTAGGAACCAATAGATAGGGAAAAAGGTGAGTGACAGGGAATTATTGAGGGAGTAATCTGTTGTTGAAGATAAGAGGGACTTAAATCAAAGGGAGGGGTCCCTGTAGAGTGTTTAGCCTTGGCCAGAAAAGGACTTCTTCATTATTGGAGACCGAGGGAAAGGAGAGAATAGAAGATGTTTTGATGTAGGGAGAAGAGGGAATTCATGGAAAATACTCTCTGTTTTCCATTAGTCAAGTGAACATTTATTATTAAGTGCCTACTATGTGCCAAGCGCTGTCATTTTGGGGATACAAAGAATAGCAAAAGATAGCCTTTATCCTAGAGGAGATCATACGCACATAGGGGAGACAGTATGCAACAGCTATGCACAAAAAAAATCATATACAGTGTAAATGGGAAGTAATCAACATAGGGAAGGCATGAGAATAAAGAAGGATTCCTTTAGAAGGTAAGATTTTAGCTGGGACTTAACAGAATGCAGAAGGCCAAGATGAGGAGGAGGAGCATTCTTGGCATGGTGAACAGCCAATGAAAATCTCCTGAGTTGGGAGATGGAGCATCTTGTTCATAGAAGAACAAGGGGACCAGTGTCACTGGATTAAAGAGTATTTGGCAGGGAGTAAGGTACAAAAAGGCTGGAAAAGTGGAGGTGGCTAAGTTATGAAGGGCTCTGAATGCTAAATAGTGATCTTAGAGATGATAGTGAGCCACTGGAGTTTGTTGAGTAGGGAGATGATGTTATCTGACTGTGACTTTAGAAAAATCACTTTGGAGGTTATGTGGATGGATTGGAATGGGGAGAGTATTGTGGCAGGCAGGCCAAAAAACAGGCTAACGTAGTAGTCTAGGCATGAGTGGATGAAGCCCTGCACCAGAGTAGTGGCCATATCAGAGGAGAAAAGGAGACATATTTGAGACATGTTACAAGAAGAAACTTGACAGTAATAGGAAAAATAGGAAAAGGGGAGGGTTTGGAGGGCAAGTTCAGTTTTGGACATACTAAGTTTAAGATCTCCATAGTACATCCATTTTGAGAGGCCATTGGAGGTATAAGACAGGAGGTTAGCAGAGAGTTTAGGGTTGGATAAGTGGATTTGAAAACCATTAGCATAGAGATAGATGATAATTGAATCCATGGGAGGTGATGAGATCTCTAAGTAAGAGTATATAGAAGAGAAGAGGGCCCTGGAAGAGTCCTGTGGGACACCTAGAGTTATCAGGAATGACCTTGTTGAAGATCTAGAAAAGGAGACCTAGAAAAAGAGAAGGAGTGGTGAGATAGGGAGGAAGAGAACTAGGAAAGAATACTGTCCTGAAAACCTAGAGAGAAAAGAACATCAGGGAGAAGTGGATGGTTAATAATGTCAGAGTGCAAAGAGGTTAAGAAGGATGAGGACTGAGAAAAGTTCCATTGGATGTGTCAATTAGGAGACAACTTTGGAGAGAATATTTTCAGCTAATAATGAAGTCTGAAGCCAGACTGAAGAGAATTGAGAAGAAACTGAGAAGTGAGGAAGTGGAAGGACCTATTGAAGATGGCCTTTTCAAGAAATTTTAGCTGAAAAAGTCTTGAGAAATATAAGATGATATTGAGGATGGAAAGACCAAGTGAGGATTTTTTTTGAAGATGTTTGTAGGGACATGGACATGTTTGTAGGCTACAGGAAGCAGCCATTGGGAGAGATCGAAGATAATGACAGAGTGGGGATGATAAATAGGCAGTCTGCTGGAAGAAATGGGATGGAATGTGATTACTTGCACTGGTAGAGAAGTTGACCTCTACTTTTCCTTTCTCTACTTTTCAGCCATAGGAAGAGGACAAGTGTGGGATGGTTGAAAAGGAGAGATTATTTGGAATATCTTTGGAATGAGATGTTGAATCAGAGAGGAATAAAAGGATTGCCTTGTTGCTATAAGGGTCTGTAATGTTAATGGAATTTAAGACTTTCCCAGCCTGTTAATAGGCCTCAAGTGGAACACATTAAAAGTAGCTTGTTTAGGGGAAGCTTGACTGTAGGAAGGCTTTCACACCTTTTGTTAATTTCAGGAGGGTTATGATGCCCTCTGGCTCTGAAAAAAAAGTATATATACTCTGAGGTTAGCATTTTGCTTTGGGGCTCTCTCTTTGGAAGAGTGTTCTTGTGATTTGACCAAATGAAACTCTGGGTAGCTCTTAAGGAGCCTCCCACTACTTTGAAAAACCCAGATGTTGGTGCTTCTTTCTCTGGTGACTATGTATGTATTGCCTTGGTCAGACAGTTGTATGTCTGTTGATCTGTGCTAATTTCTCAGACAGTTAGAAATCCTGTCTGTTGGTCTTTATTTCTCTGCTTATATTTTCTCTATTTTCTTTGTTTGGATTTTCTCTGAAGTACAAGATGCTGATTTTTTCCCTGAACTAACGAATATAATTTAAAAAAAGATTGTTGACCCCTTGAACAACTATCTTTCCTAGTAAAGCAGATCTAAGAACCTGTGCTAGCAGCCATCCTGGGTATGCTAGTGTGGTTGCTGATACAGAGTCCAGTTGAAATTAGATAAAATCAGTTTATACTGTACACAATCAGAAACGTGTCATTATCCAGTTCCATTTAGCAACAAGTAAACAAAGAAGTGGAAGATGTGGATATATGCATATCTTCACAGCAAAACTTAACTGTGATTGTAACTACTCTCATGACCAGTAAAAGTTGAAGATTATCTAAACAATTTAGGCAAAATGTCTGTTTTATCCAAGTTAATCTGGTCTGTGTCATTAAGAATTATTTTTTTTAAAAATCTTATTTTATTAGGATGCCAAGTTCAGGAGAAATTATATAGGGTAAGAATACCCTAAAAATTCTTTTCTTCTGCTTCATTTAGATTGTGAAAATGGCATCGAGATATAACTGAAAACCATTTTTCCTTCAATTTTTTTGGCCTTTGGAGAAGGCCATTAGAAAACAAAGGGGATATATAAATTTAAGGTATTTCAGCACTGATTTTATTGTGGTTTTCTGTAAAAATAAATCTGTCTTATAAGTCACTGATTGAGTGATAATTTATAAGTGGCAAAGTGTTAAAGTAGATAAGTGTCTCCTTCTGTGGAAAACTTGGCCAGAGTCTGAAGTGCTAAGTTGTTTATTTTAACAATGGGAAACATTTCTCTTTCTTCTACTCCTACACTGTTATTTGTCATTGTAGCTGGGCCGTGTAAAAATGAGAAATGTCTTATAAAGGACAATAATCAGTTTCACTTGGATTTCTTTAAAGAAGTAATTCTTTTTTTTTTTTTTTGCTCAGTGTTTTTCTGTTTTCCTACATTTGTCATATATACAAAATGATTTAACTTTAGAAAAGCCCCCCAGTATAACATGTATGTATGCATGCATGTATATGTGTGTATATACGTACACTGGCATATACATATGTACACATATACACATGTATGTGTGTGTACACACTGATTTAAAATATTCTGTGATTAACATCTAAACATAGATATTATAGAATCTTAGAGCTGAAGGCCTAAAAGATCAGCTCCAAATAAAACTCAGTAGTGCATCTGTTCTAAAAATGAAAAGCCACTAATTTTCCCTATTTTTCTATAGATATTCTCTTCACCCTCATCCCTCCTTCCCTGTTTCCTTCTCATCTTTTCAAATTCAAGGTTTGAGATTTGTTCTCTACTATTTTGTCTCCTGGCTCTACTGGGATTCAGGCACAGTTGTTAATGTTAATACTTGTTTTGGTTGATTCTCTCAGATGCTGTTGTTATATCTTTAATAGCCAAGTGGAATGTTACAGAAAAGGCTATTACGTGTAACAAGTAAGTCACTTAAAATGTCTTCTTCTGGAGTGAGGGAGCCTTGTAATCTGTGGAGAACAAATACAGAGAAGAAGAAGAAATTATTTTCCTATCAGAATGGTCTTAATTTTAATATTAGCTTTAAACATTATAAAAATTCCATGAAGATTTTGTGAGAAGCTGACAAATACAGTGTATTGTGGCTAGACTGTTTCATGTTAAGGGAAGACAAAGGAAAGACTGTGAGACTGAATTTGACTCTTTTCTTGAAAGTAAATATGATTAAGAACCTTAAGAAACCTCATTAAGTATGTGAAGTAAACTAAAATCAATTAGCAAACATTTATGAAGCCCTCACTACTGCCAGCCACTGTGTTAAGCACTGGGATACAAAAAAAAAAAGGCAAAAAAATTTCTGATCCTCAGAGAACTTGCATTCTAATGAAAGAGACTACACACAAACAACTATGTATTTGCATATAAATTATATGAAATGTAAATGGTAAGTAATCTTAGAGTCAAGACTCTTGGAAGGAGTGGCGGTGGGAGAGGTAACTGGGAATGTCTTCTTGCAGAAAGTGAGATTAATACTAAGTGTTGAAGGAAACCAAGGAATCCAGAAGATAGAGGTGAGGAGTTGGAGGATTCTAGGCATGGGCAGCAGGTTGAATGTCCTCACTGACTACTAAGTCAGTCTCCCACTAAATCAACTTTTCAGGCAGCTAGGTAGAACAGCAGATAGAATGCTGGATCTTGTAATAGTAATGAAATTTGAAGATCCCTTTGTATTGCCAAGCTGATAGGTACTTAGTACCTAGTTTCAAATTAAGCCTCTGTTAAAGAAACAGAAGGTATTATCCCCTGTTGCTGATGTGAGAAGAAGGGGCTGAACAGGGAAAAACTAATACCACATGTGAGGAAGAGCACAAACTGGACAGTCAGAATTTTCTGGGGTAAGTATCATGGAGGCAGGGCTATTACTGGACTGAAGACTGAACTGAGAATTGAGAAGAACTGAGAAGAGGAATGAGAATTGAGAACTGAGACATAATTTCTTGGAGCAAGCCACGTGGAAGCTGAATAAAGTAATTTTGATTTTGAGAACAGCTGTTGTGCTGAAGACTTCTGAGGGCCAGCTGGAGCTGCAGAAGACTGAGGAAGCATGACTGGTGCCAGTACTTTGTACAAATGTTGTTGTGACTTTGTTAATGTGTATGAATGTTCCTGTGGCTTTGTTAAGCCTTGTCTTCCCAGGAACAGAGACTGAAGGATTTGAGATGGACTGGACACTGTGAGCCCCAAATGTGGAGCAGGAACTGCATGGAGAGCCAGACAAGGAGCTGGGAGCTGTCTGCTTTTGAACTCGGGTGGCAGTTGGTTAGATTTGGGCAGGAGCCAGGACCATGAAAGAGGGACCATGGGAACTGAAAGCCTGCCCTGAGTCAAGATGAAAAGACCTCTCCATGGGTACTGAGTAGTGACTGATGAAATTGACTGAGTAGTGGCTGATGAAATAGGGTACTGAATAGTAACTGATGAAATTGTGATTTACTTGTGACCTTAGGGGGTGGATGGTTTGTGTATTTTCCACTACCCCTTAAGAGGGTACTGCATAGTGACTGTTGAAGTTGTAACTTAATTGCATCCCATGGGTGGAGAACTTTGACTTTTGTACTTTGTGACCCTTAAGGAGGCAAGCCTTCTTAAGGATGCTTAAATCATTGAGTTACTAAATGATTGTACTTTGTTGAAAACTGTATAACCACTTTGGTGGAAACTGTGGCCATTTTAGTAATAAGTTATTGAGTTGTGACATGGTGAATAGTGTATTTTGATTTTCTGTGATAAGTTGCAACTTTGTGAATACTGTATCTTGATTTTCTGTGAATGTTTTGCTCCGGTTTGTTATTGAATAGAGAGTTTGCTATACTATGTAATTAGAACCTTGAAAGCTATTCCCAGCATCAGTCCTCTGGAAAGATATTTGTGCTTGGCTTTACAGGTCTGGAGTCAGGTAGACTTGAGTACAAATGTGACATCAGATACTTACTAGCTGTATGGACCCTGAGCTGCTTACTTAACCTCTGTTTTCCTTAGTTTACTCAAATGTAAAGTGAGGCTAATAATAGTACCTAACTTACAGGATTGTTGTGATGATCAGATGAGATGAGGTAATGTTTTTCTTTTTTCTTTTTTTTCTTTTTTTGGAGGGCAATTAGGATTAAGTGACTTGCCCAAGGTCATACGGCTAGTTTTTGTGTTAAGTGTCTGGGGCTGAATTTGAACTCAGGTCCTCCTGACCCCAGGGCCAGTGCTCTGTTCACTGCGCCACCTAGCCACCCCGAGGTAATATTTTTAAAAAGCACTTAGAACAGTGTCTGGCATGTAGCAGATTATATGTAATCCTTACTCCTTTCTCTTTCCCTTCCTTCTTAACTAACAATAGTTTTTAAAAGTAGTTATTACTTTGTAGTATAATTTAAGATCTAGTATTTGTAGACCCTTGACCTTTTTGTTCAGTCAGATGAATCGTGTAGTAGCCCTAAGTGACTGAATAGCAGAGTATGTGGGGGCAAAGGTATAAGAAGACTGGAAAGATAGGGGGAAAGGCAGGTTATGAAGGACTTTGAAAGACCAAATGGAGGATTTTATGTTTGATCCTAGGGATGATAGGGAGTCACTGGAGTTTATCGAGTAGGAAGGTGACATGGTTAGACCTGTGCTTTATAAGGATGAACTGGAGTAGAGAGAGATTTGTGACAGGGAGACTAACTAGCAGGTTTCTGAAATAGTCCTGGTGTGAGATTATTAGGGACTTTGTCAGGGTAGTGGCAGTGCCAGAGAAGAGGACCTATCAGAAGGTATTATTAACAGTACTTGGCAACAGGTTGCAAGCCTAGGTGACTGGGAAGATGGTGGTACCCTTCACAATAATAGAGATGTTAGGAGGCGTTTAGGTAGCGCAGTGAATAGGGTACCAGCCCTGGAGTCAGGAGGACCTGAGTTCAAATCCAGCCTCAGACACTTAACACTAGCCATGTGACCTTGGGCAAGTCACTTAACCCCAATTGCCCTGCCTTCTCCCCTCCAAAAAAAAAAAAAGCAAAAACAATAATAGAGATGTTAGGTAAAGGGAGGTTTTTTAGGGAAAGATAATGAGTTCAGTTTTGGACATGTTGAGTTTAAGATGTCTTTGGGACATTCAGTTCAAGATGTCCGTTTGGCAGTTGGAGATAGGAGATAGGTCAGCAGAGAGATTAGGACTGGGTAGGTAGATATAAGAATCATTGGCATAGAGATTCATCAGAGCTGATGAGGTCACCAAGTGAAATAACACAGAGGGAAGATAAAAGAGGATACAGGATAGAACCTAATGGGGCACCCAGTTAGCAGCCATGATGAGTATGAGGGTCCAGCAAAGGAGATTGAGAACATGGTAATGTAGGTAATTGTAGAAACCCAGAGGGATGGTAGTGTCAAGAAGAAGAAGAAGGTGGTTACCAGTGCCATAGGCAGCTGAGAGGGCAAGATGAGGTCAGACTACACAGAGTTAAGAAAGGGGAAAGAGAAATGGATGCACGTATTGGAGATGGCCTTCTCAAGGGCTTTAACCATAAAAAGGAGGACAGATAGGACACAGTAGCTAATAGGAACAGATGGGTCAAGTAAGGGTTTTTTGAGGATATGGGAGATATATACATGTTTGTAGGCAATAGGGAAACATACAGGGAAAGATTGAAGATAAATGAAAGAGTTGGGGTAAAAGAGGGGGCAAGTCTGCTAGAGAAGACAGGATGAAATGGGATCACTTATGCATAGAGGGGAAGCCTTACTGTGTGAGATGGGGTGAAGGTGGAGATAAGTGAAGAAGGAGTTTGGAAGAAGTGAGTTGAGGAGGGAAAGAAGAGGAAATGTTTAGTGAATGGCCTCAAATTTTTTCAGTGAAATATGAGTCACATTTCTCAATTGAAAGGGTGAAGGGAATGGACAGTTATGGGAAGTTTGAAAAGGTTTAGAAAAGCTACTTTAGTGACTGGCTTAGTGAGTCAGGTAGTTGTAAAAGAATTGCCTTGCTTAGTGGGGGCCCAGTTAAGATTGGGTAACAGAAATTTGTAGTTAATGCAGTCAGCATGGTTTCATTATTTTCTCTAGCTTCATTCAAGAACACATAAATAGAAGCAAAGGAAGTGCATGGTGGTAATAATCCAAAGCTAAGACTTGGCAGGGCAAGATCTTGGTAGGATAAGGGAGCAGTTGATTCAAGAAGAGAAGAGAGTACAGTGTTGACATTATAGCAGTGATGACCTGGGAAAAAACTAAGGGTTCAGTGATTGAAAGTCCCAGGAAGAATAAAGAATAGGATTTGTTTTTGCAAGGCAGGGGGAAAAGTAAAATAAAAACACATTGTGATCGTATTAGGAAATTTCATAGTTCATAAACACTGAATTCATTGAGGAAAAAGAGGGAAATCCTGGAGGTCAGGAGGTAATATCTGGAAGAAGTTTGGGTAGTAGTGATGGACTGAATGTACTTCAGAGGAGAAGAGGTTACCAAGTGATGGTGGTAGGGGGGGAACCTGGAAGTGACAGTGGTGAGCAGGTGGTATTCCAACTCCCCAGCCTTGACAAGTGGAGGGAATGAGTAATTATGTAACTAGTGCTAGAAAGGATGGCCAGGGAGGACATGTCATCAGGAGAGAGCCAGAAAAGTGGAGAGAGTGGAAAAGAAAGAATGTAATCTTTCCATCATTCACGATTCCCATTTTTTTGGTCACTGTGGCCAATTTGTAGGGTATTAGGTGACATTTCAGAGTTGTTTTCATTTTCATTTCTCTTATTATTAGTGATTTGTAGCATTCACTCTTTTTATTATTAGTTTGTAGTTCTTCTTTTGAGTAGTATTTTTTTTATCTCCTTTGACCAGTAGTTGTTTCCCTTCTTTTCCTAGGTGCCTGCATTTCATCTGTCAGAAGCTTTACAGTTTCATGTAATCAAATTTATCTATTTTATCTTTTGTAATTACTTCTGTACCTTGTTTGGTTAAGAATACATCCCCTGCTTATAGCTGTGATAGGCATATGATCTACTTCTCTAATTTTTTTTTAACAGATTGGGGGAAGGGATATTCAGTAGGCTTGCTATCTTGGGGTGGGGGGTAGGGGAAAGATGGGGAGAAAATTTGTAACTCAAAATCTTGTGGATAAAAATTTTAAAAATACTAAAAAAAAAAAAGGAAAGAGTGACGAGGGAAATCAGAGTAGTGAGATAAAACTTCATAGAGAGAAAGAAATGCTAGAGGGAAGGGCAAAGAGGTATTTTAAGAAACTTAAGAATTCATCCAGTTCTTCTCATTTAACCATCTTCTGAATTCCAAACAAGTGGTCATTCGATCTCTCTTGAAGACATCCGGAAACTGTGAGATTTGAGAGACGTCCTTGGAACAATGGAAAAGGCACTTGCATGTAGACCTGGATGCATATTCTGTAACTTTCTACTGTGAATAAGAGACTGAATGTCTCTGGGCCTTATCTACTCCTAGAAGGGGATACTTGTGGTAGAAGTGATGGTGAGGGTGGATTGACTGGAATCTAAGATCTCCTTAGGGTCTAGTTCTGTGACCCCCTTTTCTCAATGCCTTTTGTGTCAATTCATTGTATTTTTAGATATCACTCATTGTTAGGGAAAAGATTTTGAATGATGTAGCCAAAATTTTCCTTCAACTGAGGGAAATTCTCCCCTTTTCTCCGACCTTGGTCCTCTGGAACAAATGTAATATATGTTTTATCCCAATATTGGAAAGCAAATGTCCTTCCCCCTCCCCCAAAAAAATTTAAATTAAAAAGAAAAAAAATAAAATTATTACAGAATGTATAAAATATTTGTAAGTCTAACTTCTAAGATGTATATAATGACTATATAAACAACTGTCTACAAAAAACACTAAATAATTGAAAAAATATTAATTGCTCATGTTCATGATAGTACTACCTAAATTAATTTTGTTATTCTATACCATATCAAATTACCTAAGGATTAATTTGCAGAACCAGAAAAATAATGATGAAATTTATATGAAGGGAAAAGAGGTGAAGAATTTCAAGAGAAATAATAGCACTTACATGCCATCTTTGACTCCTCACTATAGCTCACCCTACATTTCCAATCTATTGCCAAGCTCTGTCAGTTTCATCATGCAACATCCCATGAATAACCTTTCTCTTCTCTGGTACAGGTCCTCATTACCTCATGGGTGGACAATTAACTGCAGTGGCCTGCTGTTTGGTTGACCTGCTGTAAGACTGTCCCCTCTCCAGTCCATCCTCCAGTCAGCCTCCAAAATGATTTTCCTAAAGCACTGGTCCCATCATGTCACCTCTTTCCTCAGTAAACTCCAGTGACTCACTATTCCCCTTTAGGATCAAGTACAGAATCGTCTCATGTTCCAAACCCTAGGTAATCTCTCCTTCCCTCCCTTTCCAGTTTTATACTTCCTTAGTATTGAACTACTATTCAATCCAGTGATGCTGATTGGTGTTGCAAGGATAACACCTCTCAGCTATAGGCATCTTCTCTGATTGTCCCCCAGGCTTTGAATTTTCTCGCTTATCTCTGCCTCTTGGCCTCCTTGTCTTCTTTCAAGTCCTAACTTGTACAGGAAAACTTTTCCTACTAATCTTTCTTAATTCTAGTGCCTTCCCTTTGTTAATCATTTCCTGTTTATTATATACATATACATATGTATATTTCATATTGCTTGTTTGTAGCTGTTTGTTTACTTGTCTCTCCATTAGATTGTGAATTCCTTGGGTGCAAGGACTTTTTTTTTCTTTCTTTTTATTCCCAGCCTTCATACTAAATGTTTAGCTGACTTGTACTGTTATTTTAAGCACTTAATGAATAAATCTAAAAGAATATTAATGTGGCCTTCTCTAATGTGGAATGGGGAGGGAGGAAGGCAGACAGTTTGGAACTTAAAATGTAACAAAACCAATTTAATTTAATTTTAAAAAGAATGTTAAATGGATACTTAATAGATGCTTATTGACTAACACTAGCTCTTTGGGACCTTGCCATCAAGGGGCTGGGTGTGATAGGAAGGTATTGAAATGGTTCTTAATTGGCTCATGGAGCTAAAGCCTGAGCAATATTACTATGGCTTCCTGATTACTTAAATATAATAGCCAGCCCCCAAGGAGTAAGGATTTGCTCTCCCTCAAGCTTAACTGGGGCTAACATAGAAGCTAGAAACTATGTTTAACTGAATCAATGTTTTGTCCTTGCTATGTGTCCTTTCAATGCTATACCTAAACAGACTTTCTTTTATTAGCTCTTAGTCTACTATCATTTTATTCTAATTGCAAACCAGAAATACCAGACTGGCCTAAATCAGACATGGTCTGAAACATTCTTTTTTTGTTTGGGGGACCAAAAAACTGTTTATTAGATTTTTTTTTATCTATTGAAATATAGGAACAAGAATTATTTTTGTGTATCACCATATATGATTCATGTATAAATGTATATGCACCAAATTTTTGTTGTGTTTCAGAAGAAAGGGTATGGTTTACTTATGTTCCTGGGAACCCAAATAGTTCTTCTTGGGATAAAGATTACCTTAATGACCAGATTATTTCAATAATTTGCATGCTATGAACTACTTTATTTCATCATTTTCTGAATCATTGATAAAATAATGCATTTTATATGGAATTTATTTATACTGCTGTTAGTAAGTCCATTTAGTTTTTGTTATTTCAGGATTAGATTTCCTTGTATCCACAAGAATTTTTTTATCTTGATAGATTTTATTATATACTTTTTTTTTTTTAAAGCAATTGGGGTTAAGTAACTTGGTCAAGGTTACACGGCCAGTTATTTCTGGGTGTGGTGCTGAGTATCTGAGCCCGGATTTGGTCCCCAGGTCATCCCAACACTGGAGCTGGTGCTCTTACTTGCTGTGCTACCTGGCCGCCCCATATTATATACTTTATATACTTCTAAAATGAACCTTTTATTCTTCCACCCTCTCCATTTTCTCCTTCCCAAGGACTTGTATTTAGCTGGTGTCTGCCAAAGTGTGTGTGTGTGTGTGTGTGTTTTGAAGTGGCAGTCTCATCTCCTTCTTTCTCAAGGGAATTCTTTTGTTTCTGTAACCTTGTTGTGTGGTTCCTGAATCATTGCAGCCATCCTTAATTGATGTAAGAAGGGCGTTTAACATTTCAAGTATATATTTTTTCAAGTCCAAGAGACATTTTGACCCTTGGATTTCATTTTTTAGGAATAGGGCTCTTATTTATCTATACTGGTTATTTCTCAGTTTTTTTATTTTGCCATCCATTCCTAAAAGCTGTATATTGCATATGTTCAAGTACATGTTTGGAACACTTCTTGAGATAATTAGAAGTACTTTGGAGTGTCACAAAAATAGATTTGTGATTCATAGAAGCAGCTAGGTTTTATAGTGGATAGAATATCCGGCTTAGAGTTAGAAAGACCTGAGTTCAACTCCAATCTTAAACACTTACTAGCTGTAAGACCCTGAGCAAGTCACTTAATCTCTGTTTGCCTGAGTTTCCTCAACTATAAAATAATAGCACCTAACTCACAGGGTTGTTGTGAGGACCAAATGAGATAATATTTGTAAATGTTTAGCACAGTGCCAGCCATGTAAACGGCACTATATAAATGTTTATTCCCTTCCCCTTTCATTGCTCTAGCATTACTTACAAATGTACTTCAGTTAATAGTGTGACAAACACAGTGTGTTATCTTTTCAAATTAATAGAATGGTCTTATGATTGATTGTAATGGGAATGGGAATTTGAAAATCTTAGTGGACCTAGGGGGAATTTGAAGACCTCCCCTGCTTTGAAAGTAAACTCTGCCCCTTGATAGGCTGAATGTAATCACATGGAGCCTGTGATGGGAGGAGTTTACTGAAGGGAAGTAGAGCCCACAGGAAACTTCCCTGCTTTGAAGATAAACTCTGCCCCCTAATAAGCTGAATGTAGTCATGTGGAGCCTGTGGTGGAAGGAGTTTGCTTAAGGGAAGCAGAACCCACAGGAATTTGGCAGCCAGAGCCAGAGAGACAGTGGAAGAGAGAGGTTCTCAGGCAAGGAGAGAGAGAGGCTTGTGAGTAAATATTGATCCTGTATTAGTTTGTGATAAGGCTGAAGGATGGTAGCTCTCTGTGTTATTATGGCTTCTTACTATCTTTGGTACTGTGGTGGAATTGGCTTACTGGTTTTGGGATTTGGTTTTCTGGTGTCTAAATAAATGCTTCAGTTCTGTCCTCTACATGGAGAGTTTGGTATATTTTGTGATGGAATGTCATGCGATAAGTCACGGTCTTGATCATGATCATGGTCTTGATCATTATCATGGGCGCTGTAAATATTGCATTGGCACTGTACATGGATGTATTAACGTTATAGAATTATGTGGTGATAATTGTCCAGGAAGGAGGATTAATACCAAATATTAGTTCTAGTACTGGTACTGTCATTACTTATGTGGTCTTGGAAAGTCACTAGACTTCTCTGGACTTCATTTTCCTCTTCTGTTAGAATTTGGACTACATTATCTCTAAGTTCTAGCATTCTATGATTTTTATGATTGCAGTAATATACTTTATTAATTCTCATTAGAACAGAATATTAGAGATGCAAGATTTCTTTAGAGATTATATATGTCATCACCCTTATTTTTCAGATCAGGAAATTGATTACTACAGTGGCAAAGTGACTTAAAACAACATATACCCAGTAAGGTGCAGAATAGCACAGTAAATTAGGAGAGTCCTTGACTGCAAATTCTGGTGCATAAAGTGTTATGTCATTTTTTAATGTTGTATATTTAATGGAATCTATGGCCCAAAATCTGTGGACTACCTTTCAAAAGGATCCAGTGCCTGAGGAGATGAACTAATCTTCTCCTTTGTCAAAAAGCCCCCAATTTCTACCCTGTTTATATCTACTCTTTAAGGCTTCAGTTTGTGTCTGTTGTATCTTCAACTTCTCATCATTAATGGCAGAAGAGAAGAGTAAGATCACATTGCACTGGATCTCTTAAAGGTGACCTGTTTGAAAAGAAGTATGCATAAACAAGTATTTAGAATTCATTACTTGATTGTTCTTGTCTTCTCCACTGGACTTTTTTTTTTTTAAGACCACAAAAATAAATAAATAAACTTCTGATTTAGCATTTTGCAAATCTTTTTGCATATAGAATATGGATGAGTGTATTGAGCTCTAAATTGTTTATTGTTGGACAAACCTGAGTGTAGACAGGTATTTATTGACAGGAATGTTGCTGAAGCCACTACATTGAGTGGAGTTGTTTGCTTTCAGCTTTAGCTGTTGTTTGAATAAGCAGAGCACCTGTATTCTTAGAGCTTGATCCTGAGTGAGCTGAGTTCAAGGTTGAGGGAAATTGGTCTATGATTTTCTTTCTCTGTTTTATCTCTTCCTGATTTAGGTATCAGTACCATATTTGTGTAATAAAAAGAATTTGGTAGGACTCCTTCACTAATTTTCCCAAATAGTTTGTAGAATATTGGAATCAATTGTTCTTTAAATGTTTGATAGAATTCACTAGTAAATCCATCTGGCCCTGGAGATTTTTTCCTAGGGAGTTCGCTGATGACTTGTTTGATTTCTTTTTCTGAGATTGAAATAATTTACTTCCTCTTCAGTTAATTTGGGCAACCTATATTTTTGTAAATATTAATCCCGAAATGGATTAAGATTGTCAAATTTATGTATATACAACTGGGCAAAATAATTCCTAATTATTGTTTTAATTTCCTCTTCATTGGAGGTAGATTCACCCTTTTCATTTTTGATACTTATAATTTGGTTTTCTTCTTTCTTTTTTTTTATCATATTGACTAAGGGTCTATCAATTTTATTGGTTTTTTCATAAAACCAGCTCTTAGTTTTATTTATTAATTCAATAGTTTTCTTAATTTCAGTTTTACTAATCTCTTCTTTGGTTTTCAGTATTTCTAATTTAGTATTTAATTGGGGATTTTCAATTTGTTCCTTTTCTAGCTTTTTCAATTGCACATCCAATTCATTGACCTCCCTTTTCTCTAATTTATTCATGTATGTACTCAAGGATATAAAACTTCGCTGCATCCCACAAATTTGGTATGTTGTCTCATTGTTGTCATTCTCTTGAATGATTGTTTCTGTGATTTCTTGTTTGACCCACTTTAGGATTAAATAGTTTAGTTTCCAATTAGTTTTTAGTCTGTCTTTCCATGGCACTTTATTACATATGATTTTTATTGCATCATGATCTGAGAATGATGCATTTATTATTTCTGCCTTTCTGCACTGAATTGTGAGGTTTTTATGTCCTAGTACATGGTTGATTTTTGTGTATGTGCCATGTACCGCTGAGAAGAAGGTATATTCCTTTTTATCCCCATTCAGTTTTCTCCAGAGATCTATCATATCTACCCTCTCAAAAATTCTATTCACCTCCTTAACTTTTTTCTCATTTATTTTGAGGTTACATTTATCAAGTTCAGAGAGGGGGAAATTAAGGTCCCCCCACTAGTATAGTTTTGCTATCCAATTCTTCCTCTAATTCCCTTACCTTCTCCTCTAGGAATTTGGATGCTATACCACTTGGTGTATATGTGTTAAGTAATGATATTGCTTCATTCTCGATGGTGCCTTTTAGCAGGATATAATTTCCTTCCTTATCTCTTTTAATTAGATCAATTTTTGCTTTATCTGAGATAAGGATTGCTACCCCTGCTTTTTATACTTTAGCTGAGGCATGATATATTTTACTCCAGCCTTTCACCTTTACCCTGTGTGTATCTCTCTGTTTCAGATGTGTTTCTTGAAAACAACATATTGTAGGATTATGATTTTTAATCCATTCTGCTATCTCCCTCTGTTTTATGGGAGAGTTCATTCCATTCACATTCACAGTTATGATTATTATCTGTTTCTTTCCCTCCATTCTATTCCCTCCCCTGTTTGTGCTTATATTTTTTCTCCCCTTCTCCCTTCCAATCCTTAATAGTTTTCCTTTTGACCACCACCTCCCTCAGTATTCCCTTATCAATCCCCCTCCCTTTTCTTCCCCTTCCCCCTTACTTCTTCTCTCCCTACTAACGACCCCCCCCCTTCATAGCTCTTTCCCCCTCCTACTGCCTGTAGGATATTTTTATACTTAATGAAGTATGTTGTTTCTTCTTTGCACCAAGAGTGATAAGAACAAATCTTATGCAAAGCTCCTCTCTCTCCCCTCTTTCCCTCTATTATGATACATTTTGCATCTCTTCTCCATAGAGTCCTATGCTTAACTGGTTGTGTTATTCCCTTCTTGCACCAGAACCAGTGAGGGAAAAGCTCATATAATATTCTTCTCCCTCTCTTCTTTCCCTCTGCTATATTGTTTTTATGCCTCTTTGTGTGGCATAATTTACCCTTTTCCACTTCATTCATTCCTCTTCTTCCATTGCAGTACCTTTGTAGCCCTTAATAAGATTTTTTTAATTGTCATTTTGTGTAATTTATACTCATACCCTCTACTTGTCTATAAACAGTTTTCTCTTATTAAATAACAGGGTGTGTGTGTGTGTTTTCCTTGTTTACCTTTCTCTGTCTCTTGCTTTTCGTAATTGGAGGTTGAATTTTTCATTGAGATCTGTCTTTTTCATCAGGAAGTTCTGGAAATCTGTTATATCGTTGAATGACCTTCTCTTTGCCTGGAAGAATATGTTCAGTCTTGCTGGGTAGGTGATCCTTGGTTGTAACCTAAGCTCTTTTGCCTTGAGAAAAATTGTATTCCACTGCCTCCGATCTTTCAGTGTAGAGGCTGCCAAATCCTGTGCAATCCTTACTGTGGTTCCCTGATATTTGAATTGTTTCTTTCTGGCCACTTGAAGTATTTTCTCTTTTACCTGGTAGTTCTGGAGTTTGTCCACAACATTTCAAGGACTTTTCAGTTTGAGATCTCTTTCAGCAGGTGTCCAGTGGATTCTCTCGATTTCTATTTTACCCTCAGGTTCTAGTATCTCAGGGCAGTTTTCCTTGGTAAGCTCTTGGAGGATGTTGTCCAGGCTCATTTTTTCATCATGATTTTCCTGTAGGCCTATGATTCTCAGATTATCTCTTCTGGACCTGTTTTCCAGGTCAGTTATTTTTCCATTGAGATATTTTACCTCTTTTTCTAATTTTTCATTCTTGTTGTTTTGTTCGACTAATTTTTGGTTCCTCATAGAGTTTTTTGATTCTACTTTTTAGAGAATTATTTTCCTCTTTTAGTTTTTGTAGCTCCTTTTCCATATCACACATTTTTCTTTTTAAGGAGCTGTTTTCTTGGTAATAATGTTTTTCTAATTCTGCAATTTTGATTTTAAAAGAATTATTCATTTTGTCTTCTATCTCTCTCATTTGGTTTTCAAAGTTCCTTTCGAGCTCATCTAGGAGAGCTTTCTGTGCTTGGGACCCTTTCCCTGTTGATGCTTCAGCTGTGGGTGTGGAGTCAATATTGTCTCCCTCTGAGTTTGGTTCCTCCCTCTGAGAAGTCTTTGTAGTCTGCTTTCTACCCATTTTGAGGCAGGGCCCTAGTCACGCCCTTCCTCGAGGGATCCCAAGCCTTTACTATTGAGGGTTTTGCCCTGGGGCAATAGTTACTATGTTTCCAGGGTTGGGGGGGGGGGGGTTCGAGCAGGTGTGCTCAGTCTACCATCCTGGTCCTTTGAGGTCCTGATGGGGCTTTTTAAATTTCTGGGCTGTGAAGTGGTAGTCCCAGGAGTATTTGCTGCCCCTGCCAAGGGCCCTGCAATTGCTTCTTACCTTGCTCTGTCCAGCCCCAGCCCTTTGGTGATAGGCCTGGTAGTGGCCCTTGTGGTTGGTGGGACGACTTGCCCTCCTTGTTGATCAGGCCTCTGGGCACTGCGCAGTCCCGGGTGCCGTAGGCTTCCCCACCTGCCTCTTTCCCCCTAGAGATTCTTTAGACCCTTTCAGAGGATCCTTGAGACTAAAACTATTTTCCTAATAATATTAAGAAGTTATTTGTCTTTTTAGTTTCATTCTCTCATAACTATACAGTGGAGTCTTTAGCTATGTGACCTCTGAATTAAAGATTATACTGCAGACAAAAAGACTGAGTATTTTTGCCTTATTAATTATGAATCTATATATGGAACTGGACTTGCTGTTTTGCTTGTATTTGACTGGTCAGCACCAACTAATAATTGAAGATCTTCTGTTATATGAATTCTTGGCAACAAATACAAGTGATGCTGAAATATTTAAAGTCTTGCATAACTCTTTTGAATGTAATTGTTTATCTTGGAATAACTCTGATGACATTGTACTGATGGTGTGAAGGCAAACTTGGGTCAAACTGCAAGGGAGAAATGCCAAGTGGTACTAGTATTTATTGTGTTCTTGACAGCCAGGCAACCTTAGTTAAAAAAAAAAAATTCCAGACTCATTTAATAGTGTCCTTGATGAAGCAGTATAAATTACTAATTTTATTAAATCTTAACCTTGAGTACACATTTTTTTAATATTCTGTGTATCAAAATGGGAGGTATACATAAAGGACTTCTGCTATGAACCAAAGTATGAGGTTTGTCTCCAGAACATGCACTTGTGTTATTGAGTTGAGAGCTGAACTAATGACTTTTTTCATAGAATACCATTTTTATTTGGGGGAAATAATCTGACAACTATAGTTATTCAGATTTGGGTATTTTATAGATATTTTCTCAGAAATGAACAGAATAAACCTGTTATTTCAAGGAAAATAGCTGATAGAATTTGTTATCAGTGGTTAAAATTTGAACTGTCAAGGGAAAATGAGAATTCTGGATAACTGGCATCTGCCACCATGAGCTTGACAGCTTTCTAATACTTAAAGACTTTTCTGAGGAGATTGGTGGCAATATTAATGAATTTTATTTCTTGATAATGTATGATGAAATGTGACAACATAGGGAAAAATCTGTATAACTCAGTGAATCAATATTTTCCAAATGACCAGTGCATCATGGATGTACCCATCAATGGACGGGTTAACAGTCCACTAAAAGTTCAAGATATATTAATGGATTTTAATGTAACAGAGTACACAAAGTTCATTGATAAACGTTTCAGATTACACATACAACTAACATTTAAGAAACTACCACTTGTTGAATATTGGTGTAATATCAAAGAATAATATCCAAAACTATTTGAAAAAGTTATTAAAATATTCCTCATTTTTCCAGCTACATATCTGAGGCTGGATTGTCTTCATATGGTTCAACCAAAAGAACACATTGCAGCAGATTGAATACAGAAAGCAGATAGGAGAATCCAGCTGTTTTCCATAAGGCAGACATTGAAGAGATTTGCAGACATGTAATACATTTCTACTCTTCTCACACATTTCTTTTTGTTTTGGAAAATAGTTATCTTTCATAAAAATGTCACTTAAGTTAGTGTTTAATGGATTTATGGTTATTTTAAATGAATAAATATTTTCAAAGTTTATCAATGTTTATTATTGATATGTATTGATAGACAAGAAGCAAAAGTTCTTAGGGATCTTCAATGAATTTTTTTTAAGTGTAAAGGGTTCCTGGAATTAAAAAGTCTGAGAACCACTTCAATAAATGTTTGTTGAGTTGAAATCAGAGCTAATAGAATAGTCCCTTAAGGGCAGTTCCATAGTACAGTGGATAGAATGCCTGGCCTGGAGTCAGGAAGACTCATCTTACTGAATTCAAATCAGTTTATTCCTAACTGTGTGCAAGTCACTTAACCCTGTTTGCCTCAGTTTCCTCATCTACAAAATGAGCTGGAGAAGGAAATATCAGACCACTCTAGTGTCTTTGCCAAGAAAATCCCAAATGGAGTCATGAAGAATCGGGCATGACTGAATAACCGAATGGTCCCTTAGTGATGTTTTATTATTTTCTACACTGTCATCTTCAACATAATCTGATGCATAGCATACTTTTACTATAGCTTTCTAGTTAACATCCTAGCTCCTGCCAAGGTAAAAAAAAAAAAGTCAGATGTGTCTGTCAACTTTGTTTCCTCACTCTCTGTACGCAGTTTGCTGAGTTGTGTCAATATCACTTTTATAATGTCTCTCAGATGCACTCCCCAAACTCCTCTGACACTGCCACCATCCTGATGCAGGGTCTCATAACCTCATGTCTGGATGGCAGTAACCTGTTATTTGATCTTCCTTCCTCAAGCCTCCACTTCATCCTCCACTCAATTGTTAGATGGAGCTTCCTTAAGCACAGCCATTCAGTCTGCTCCAGTGGCTCCTTATCACCCTTAAGGATCAAATATGAAATCTTTTGTTTGGCTTTTAAAGCTCTTTGTAACCTGACTTCTTCTCACTTTTCCAGTCTTCTTACATGTTATCCTCACTATGCACTCTATGATCCAGTGACACAGACCTCCTTGCCGTTCTCCGACAAGACATCTTGACAAGACACTCCCATCTTCTAAATTATATTTTGGAAGCAATTTTTTGTTTTTTGGGGCAGTTGGGGTTAAGTGACTTCCCCAGGGTTACACAAGTAGTGGGTGTCTTAGGCTGAATTTGACTCAGGTACTCTGTCTACTGCACCACCTCACTGCCCCTCTCCATGCATTTTACTGGCTGTCTCCCAGCTTGTAAATTCTCTTTTGGAATTCTTTCCCTCCTCATCTCCAGTCTTCTGATTTCCTTTAGGTCCCAGCTAACCTCTCACCTTATGTACCTTTCCCAGTACCCTGTAATACTAGTGCTTTCTCTTTAAAGTGATCTCCTATTTATCCTGTCTGTATCTTGTCTGTACATCAGTATTTGCCTATTATCTCCCCCATTAGGCTGTGAGCTCTTTGAGAGCAAGAACTGTCTTTTTCTTTATATCCTTAGGTACACTGCCTACCACAAAGTAGGCACTTAATAAATACTTTTAGACTTATTTATTTATTTTTACTGCAAAAGAGACAGTACTGGCCTTCAGAGTAGAGGAAAATAAAGTGTTTAAGCACAAGATGAGATTTGGATAGGGTTGAGGAAGGAAGAACTTAAAATCTTCACAAGACACAGAACTATACAAACATAGATTTGACCTGGAAGGGAACAGGATGTCATAGACCATCTAGCCATTTTACATGCAGTGAACTGAAGCCCTAAGAGATTAAATGATTTTCCAAAGGCCATGTCCTTTGGTTTCCTGACTGTATGTTCGGTGTTCTTTTTTTCCTGTACTATGTTTGGCATGTCAAAATTTGTCACTATCGGTAGAAAATATGAAATTGCCTTTTCTGGAGATATTAAGAACAGTGTAGACCACCATATCTTAGATATAGATTGAGTATAGTTCTATCTAGAGTCTGGGAGTTGTGTTAACTTTTACCAAGAGCAACTTTCTTGTCCTCTACCATTTCATATTTGGCAAAAGAATAACATTCTTAGGTAGCTTTGTAAATACTTTCTGAAATACCATCATTTGTTTTGTCAAGACATGATCCTTATGACCTATGTAGTACTTGATGAACGTTTTTTAAATAAATAAAATTAATTCTGTCTTACCTTCCCTGATCCCCTCAGCTGAAAGTGTATCATCTTAAGTTTGTTTTAGGAGTTTGTATAGACTTCTTTTCACATATTGCATTTTGCCTTGTGTCATAGTTATTGCATGTGCCTTATACATTTCAATCTCCTCCCCATTATCTTATAAGGTCCTTAAAGACAAGAGCTGTCTTTTATTTCACCTGTGTATCCACATCCTAGCATAGTATCTTCGATGTAGCAGATGCTTAATAAATGTGTGTTGAATTGAATGAAAGCAGAAGTATCTATTGACCCAAAGAGAAAAGCAGGCCAAGGTAAGTGATGGTGAAGTTATTGGGTAAAAAATCCAGAGAATTGTTCCTGCATTTCTCTGTTACTCCTAGGTATCTGACTTGGGATGTGAGTCAGGAAGAATGGTCTCTGTGGAGCTAGATATCCTGAGCTCAAGGAACTCTTTGTAGGGAGTCAACATCTGGAAATTGCTACAAAGGGAGAAATGGTTAGCCTTCAAATTGCATAAATGATGGAACCATCATACATGTGAACACCTGGCTTTTGACATAGGCTATTTTAAGTTTCTATTAAACAAAGTGAGTTTATTTTCCTTTTTTTCTTTGTTTCAGGAACCTTTGAGAAACATCTGAATTTATTCTCAGGGGTATCAGATAAAAACTTTTTTAAGTATTCTGTTTTAATATTTTCTGTGACTTGAATGATTTTTGCAGTGATGTACAACAGTTATAATTTTTCCATCTAAAGAATTAGAGATGATAAAATTTACCCTAGGTATACAATTTTTATATATATATATTTTTTTTTAATGAAAATATTATGTGGCAGCAAGTAGCTTTCAAAAGAAATACCAGGAAAGCTAACAATTTTCCTAATGATTATGAAAGATGGATTCTCTTGCTTCTGTGAACTTTATAGATAGTCTTGTTTGCTTCTACTGTGATTCATGCTTGAAACAAAAATAAAATATATTGTGTCTCTCCTCACTGTGTAAAACCTTAAATTGTCATAGAAATGTGAGGTGGTAGTATTATATCCTCTTATCTTATTCTCATATTTTTAATGGGTACATAAAATAGAAATAGTCCTATGACAAATTTTTATCCTGCTGTCAGTCTATTGTACACATGGATAAAAAAAACTAATGTTTTTAGTTGAATAAAAGTATTGTGATGTAAGTTCTGTAGATTAACTGAAAACTTCCACAATATTACTTCAGTAATAGAGAAGAAAATAAACATAATTCTTGTTTCCATATAATTTTCACCGAAAAGGTGCTTGGTCTTTTATATTTTTAAGCTTTTTTTGTTTCATGTAACTTAAAGATTGTAAGTATTGGGTATTATGAAAATTATTAAAATATCATTTTTATAAGTCAGTGTTTTGTCTGGATGATTGTGGGCAACAGCTCAGTTTATTTTAGTGACTCAGTTCCTTTATAGTCAGTTTATTAAAATTTCTAGAATATTTTGAGGTTTGTGTTTGGGATTTATCATATCAATTTCATGAAAAATAGTGAACTTCTGTTCCATAATCTTAGCCCCTAAGTCATATCTTGCTAGATATGGGCAGGTATGAAATTTTTTGTAGCCTATGGTGACATGTTATAGTTTCTGTTTTGTTGCATAATCTACACTCATCACCAAGTCTCATATTCTTGGGGATATAATACCGTGTTTCCCTGATAATAAGACACTGTCTTATTAATTTTTTTGGACAGAAAAACACCAGAGGGCTTATTTTCAGGGGAGGGCTTATTTTAATGAACATTGACAGCAATTTTAATACACAGGTAAATGTGAACAAAAAAATGTACCTTTATTCAATAAGCAAATCACTGGGGAAGAACAGGATGATGCGCTCACTGCTGCAGCTCTGATTGGATGCAGCTCAGAGCGCGGCTTGCGTTTCACCCGGGGGGGGGGGAACGGTGCATACAGAGGGTACCGTAACGTAGCGTGTAGCGCAGGGGATCACCTTCACTACAGTAGCAATCTCAATAGGGCTTATTTTCGGGGAGGGCTTATTTTAGAGGAATCTTACACAGTAAGGGGAGGGCTTATTTTCGGGATAGGTCTTATTATCGGGGAAACATGGTAATTTCACTCTATAATTTCTATTGGCTAAAAAACTTATTCCTGAATTGTTATTATAAGCTCCTCTATTTTCACATTCAAATCTACATTTGTTCGGTATGTCTTTGTCAACATATTATTGGTAGTATTTATGCAGATGTTGTTCCTGAAGAGTCTTTTGATTTTATTCTAGGATCTTAACTGTTTCATAGTCTCCATCTGAAAGTAAGCCACTTTTGGTTATTTTGAACAAATTCAGTTTACCTGTTATCAGCCCTCATGGTTGTTTAGTGAGGTGTAATTTGTTCCAGCAGTATTTCTGTAGGTTTTTTAATCTGTTTATCTTGTGCTCTCAGAATATCTATCAATCCCCTTACTTTTTTATGGCAAGGAAGTATTTACCTTTTCATAGCTGCTTTAGAGTTATGAACTTGTGTTTGACTTATGTTGTATAGATTTTTATTATAATATTTTCCAAATCTATTATAGCCTATTTTAGCATTATGACTTTTGGTTATGTTGTCATTATCACTGTCTTCATCATATTCACATTACTGTATACTTTATTTTAGCTTAAACAGCATGCTATTGGTGTAATGTGGAGTGAAGAAAAAAGTCTAATTTTGAAGAAGCAGACAGGGTGTAGTCATTGTTACTGTGTTTTTCTAAAAAATCACCATTGCAGGGCTTAAAAATATCTATTAAACTCTATTTCCTGTATTAAAAAACTAACCTTGGGTTGTAGATAAAAAGGGAGGGTTAAAAAAATCAAGTCCATGTGAAGCTTGAAAAGAAACTTATAGCAATGGATTTGCACATAGATCTTAATTGGGCCAATTGACCTTGTGTGATGTATTTACAATTGCCTTAAAATTGTAAGCAGATGTTTGAAAACCCTTAGTTAATAGGTTCCTGACATCTGTTTCAACATTGATATTGCCCACCAAAGCAGCTGTAATTAGTAGAATACCTAATGCATGCATCTTTTCTTTACTGGCCTAATTGATCAGATTTCTCCCTTGGATATTTAAGCCAACCATTATTTCTTATTTTGTTTGAATAAATTTTGAATGTTTTCCCCCTCATGTGGAAGACCAGTATGACAACTTAGTTGCAGTATAATAGCTGTTGTCTAGGAAAGTGTGCGTGTGTGTGTGTATAAAAGTACAGTATTTTACTACTGCACTATCATTGCAATAGTAAAATTGATTACAGGACAACTAATTTGAATATAATAATGTGGAACCCTTAGATCACGTGATAGGTGTTTTCCTTACTCATAATGTTTGTATTAAAATTACAAACTGAAATTGGGAAAATATCTTATGTTTTAATGTTTTAACTGGGGGAATTATTAATTGAAGTTGTCTTACATTTTGATAGTTTTACATAAAATAGAGGTTACACACTACATGCTAGTTCCAAATAGCAATTGCACCGTCATTTTAAAATAATTATCAAGGTTTTGTTTGCCTCAGTTTCCTCAACTCTGAAATGGGGATAATAATCTCAAATATCTCTCACAGTTGTTGTGAGGATCTTTCAGGCAGGGTTCAGCCCATAAATCTAGTTATCCTTATTCCTTAGAGAGGGCCATACTGTTCTGGCTCTAGTCAGGTGGAGAGTTAAACATCTGTAAATTAATTCAGTGTCAGTTATATTCACAATATTGCCAAGAATAGCTAAACAACTAGGCTCTTAACATATGAAACAAGACAGTTCCCACCTTTAAAGAGATTTTTAATCTAATACCTTTTGTTTGTGTGGGTTATATCTAGCAGTATTTATCAAATTAGAAATTAAAATTATTAGTATTAGTATTATTATGTAAATAACTTAGGCTTTGCATACAACTTGAGAAGCTCTCAAGGGGTGTACTAACAGGAAGCTTATATCTAGTGGAGAGACCAAAAAGTCCATGGAAAAGTATACTTACAACATAAATGTCAAGCTAAAAAATACAGATACAAAGGAATTTGGGAGGAAGGATACTAGTGATAGGGAAAGTCAGGAAAGGTTTCATGGAGAGGACGATGCTTGAGCTGTTCTTAAAGGAACGGAAGAGACTCATGAGGCAGATGTAAGGGGGGGTGCATTCTTTTTTTTAAACATATTTTTATTTATTTTGTTAAATATTTCTCAATTACATCTAAAAATTTTTTCAACATTCATTTTTAAAAATTTTGAGTTCCAAATTCTCTCTCCCTCCTGCCCCTCCCCCACCCCTTGAGAAGGCAAGCAATGTGATATCAATTATACATGTGAAGTCACGCAAAACATTTCCATATTAGCCATGTTGAAAAAGAAAACACCTCCCAAAAGAAAAATAATGTTTAAAAAAATGGATGCTTCAGTCTGCGCTCAGTTCATTAGTTCTCTCTCTCTGGTGATGGATAACATCTTTCATTGTGGGTCCTTTGGAATTGTCTTGGGTCATTTTCTTGATCATAATAGCTAAGTCATTCACAGTTGATCATTGTACAATATTGATACTGTGTTGATACAGTGTTCACCTGGTTCTTCTCACTTCACTTTGCATCTGTTCATCTGCTCGGGTTTTTATGAAATCATCTCCCTCATGATTTCTTATTGCATGGTAGTATTTCATCATGATTATATACCACAGTTTGTTCAGTGATTCTATGATTGAAGGGCATAAAGGGGGTACATTCTTTGCATGTGGTATTGTCAGTGTAAAGATAGGGAGACAAGAGATAGAGGATTATCTATGAGGAACAGAGACACTTGATTGAGGTGGCTGGATAATGGAGTGCAGGAGAAGTAAAGTCCAGAGAAGCTAAAAAGACACATTGAATTCAGATTGTGTAGAGCTTTAAAAGTTAAACAGAGGAGTTTATATTTTAGCATAGAGGCAATAAGAAGCTGTTAATATTGAGTCACATAGACCTTCATTAAAGGAAAATCACTCTGGCAGCAGATGGACTAGAGTGGTGAGGGAGACTACTTAGGAGAAGGGGAAGAGTTGATGAGAGCCCAAACTAAAGTAGTAGCTGTATGAATGGAAAGAAGGGTCAGATTCAAGAGTTGTGAAAGTAGAAATGGTAAGTTTTGGCAACTGGTTGGGTATGTAGGTTGAGAGTGAGAAGTCCAGAATAATGATGACTATGTGAACCTGGTAGTTTTGAAGGGCCATGGTGCCTTTGACAAAAATAAGGAAATATTAAAGGGTAAGATTTAGGGGGAAAGAGTGGGAAAAGAGTTCAGGTTTTTAATATTTTTGAGTTTACAGTATTTCCAGAACACCCAGTTTGGAATGTCTATAGTAAGTTGGTGATATAGGTTTGAAACTGAGAGGAGAGACTGGGGTTGGATATATAAACAAAGGAGTGTTCTGCAAAAAGATAATAGTTAAAGCTGTGGGAGCTGATAAGGGTAGCAGGATACAGTTATAGAAGGAGAAGAGAGCTTAGGTAAGAACTTTGGGGGATACCTGCAGTCTGGGGATCATGATGTGAATAAATATCTAGCAAAGGAGACTGAGAAAGAAAAGTAGAGGTGAACCAGGAAATGGTGATGTTATGAAAACCAGAGATGAGAGAGTATTCAGGAGGAGAGGATGATCATCAGTGTGAAATACAGCAGACAAGCAGACATGCATGAGGACAGAAAAAAGACTATCAGATTTGTCAATTAATAGATAGATCATTGGTAAATTTAGAGAGAAAAGGTTTGGTTGAGTGATGAGGTCAGAATGCACATTGCCAAGAGTTGAGAGAGTGAGAAGGGAGGAAAGGAAATAGAGGCAGTATATGGAGACAGTTTTTTCAAGGAGTTTGGCTGAGAAAAGGAGAGACATAGGATGATAGCTTGAGTGTATGCTAAGATCTACTTGTTTTTTTAAGGATGGGGAAGACATTGGTATAATTGAAGGCAGTAGGAGAGGGAGCAATTGATAGAGGTTGAAGATTTGAGAGATTTGGGGTAGTGGTGATTAAGGTTTCAGTCTTTTATAGAAGACAACAGGGGATGGGATTACATGCATATGTATATGATTGGTCTTGGCAAGGAGAAGGACCATTTTTTTGTCAGAGACTGTGAAAAGGAAAAGATGAGAGGTAATGTCAAGGAATTTTGAGATGAAGAGAATAGGAGAAGAAGGAAAACAGGAATGATTTTAACACAACAGTTCCTCAATATAAAGTAAATGTAGTAATAGTATATCATAGTCCATGCAAAACCTTGACTCATACTCTCCTGTTGTCTTGCATTGTCTAGGGGGGAAGATGGCCACACGCAGAGATATTGTGCAGAAGCACTTGGGTGAGGAAGACCCAGGTGTTCAGGGTAGCTCACAGTTCTCAACTTGATATCTTTTGACCCTTCAGGAACAATTTATATCAGACAAAAGCACCTCCACAGCTAACTGCTACCCTCCTGGTCCTTACTGCTCTCCTGCTAGGTAAATCTACTCCTTTTCTGGTCTTGAACAAATCTAGCAGTCATAAACTCTTAACTGATAGTCATCCTTAAAAGGGCTCTGAGAAAATGTGATACTTTTATAGTGACAAATAGTTTCCTTAAGTGGAAGAACTGCTAAACTCCCAAGGTTGACTTTCTGCAAATAAGCCCATCTTAGCTTCTTAGTCAAAAGGACACTTCATTGTCCAGTCAGGTCTTAGCCTTCTGACCATGACAGCTCTCTCTTTATTTCTGTTTTTCCCACTCAAATCAGAGGGAATGGATTCCGTGGAGCACTTTTCACTTTTCTCAGGCAAGGACTGTAGCTCACACTCTAGCAGAATTTAGTTCTCTTCCAATCAGTAGACTACTGACCTTTTCTTTAGCCAATCAGCAGGCTCCAATTCATGCAGCTTCCCTGCTGGCATTTTCTCAGCTTCTTTCCCACAAATGTCTTCTTAATGGTTTCTCTCCTGCTGGATTCTTCATTTCCTCTAATGGCTTGAATCAGACCCTCCTGGTGGCCAGTGACTCATCTTTCGCTAATCATGTAAAATTCATGAAATTCACCTGTTAGTTATGAAACCAATAGTTATTATTTTATCTTCCCATAGTTTCCATATGATTTACCACATTGTGAATTTTAAATTCTCATACTCTTTAAAAAGGTCACATACAAATGAGCTGAAGAACTATGATTCTCATCAGATTCAGTCATTTTTCTGCCCTTAACAGGTCCTCTTAGGCCATTCATCTGAGGAACACCTCTGTATGCTATCGTCCTCCTAACAACCTCCGTCCCCATATTTAGTTGAAAAAACTGGATTTTATAATTTTTTTAATCTACAAAAGTTATTTTTTTCTACAACCAAATTATTCACATAGGAAATAGACAGTGCCTCACATCCTTATTAATAAGTTGTTTTCATCCTTTTTCTTTACCCAAAAGTTAACTTTTCTTCCCCTTTCATCTAACTGCTCACATACAAAAGTAACAATATCTTACATAGGGAAAGGTTATTTTTATATTGGTGAATGCTTTTTTCTTTATTTCATTAAATCAGGTACAAAGGTCACTTTCAATTAGCAATGAAAGCATTCCTGCCAATATAAATACATCTGTAAAGTAATGTAAGTAAAACTGTAAAGCTTCTTAAATAAAATCTGGGCATTACTTTCCTTATTTATGACTCACTTAATACACAAATTTTAAAATTTAACAATTGTTTACTATGATCTTGATGTAAAAGGTTTTACATTACCTTCTGTTTTTCTTTTGTTTTGTTTTGCTTTATTTTGGAGGGAGGAATGTAGAGCAGTTGGGGTTAAGTGACTTGTCCAAGGTCACATGGCTAGTAAATGTTAAATGTCTGAGGCCAGATTTGAACTCAGGTCCTCCTGACTCCAGGGCCTTTGCTTTATTCACTGTGCCACTTAGCTGTCCCTCTATTACTTTTTAATTTTCTCCAAAAAGTACCCCCACTGTCAAGTCAGCAGATAACTAGGCTATTTATGACTTCAATAGCACTCCTTCTATAGCCTTGGGATATAATAAAATATAAATTTTTACTTTAGAATTTATCATAAAGCTTGATATTCAGTGCTATAAATTATTCTTGCCATTGTCATTAACTTGTTTATGTTGATCAGTGTATATACTGTGTGATGATTAAAAAGATTTGAGAGGGGCGGCTAGGTGGCGCAGTGAGTAAGAGTGCTGGCCCTGGAGTTGGGAGGACCCAGGATCAGTTCCGGCCTCAGATACTTAACACCCACACAAAAAACTGGCTGTGTAACCTTGGGCAAGTTACTTAACCCCAGTTGCTTTAAAAAAAAAAAAAAGGATTCAAGAGACATAGTTTCTGGGTAATTTAATCATTTTTTAATAAGGCCAGCACATTATTAATAAAAACATGGTCATTTGGCTGACTCTCTTAGACCAAAGACAGTCAGGTCAGTGGGCTCAGGGCATATATGTTCTTTTGGAAAAGGAGATGCAATCTGCTCTGATTTGTTAACACAGTAGGATGTGGGATATATTAAAATGAGGGGCTGAGAGTGACATCATGTCACCTTTGTTCAGACTCTCTATACCCAGATCACCCCCAGCAGTCTATTCAAAGAATGTATCTTCCCCTCCTGCCCCCCAGTCTGAACAAAACAAGTGAGGTGGGGTCTTGAACGAGAGTCCAATCTCATTATTAGCAATGCCCTTCAAAAGACTGAACTTTTAAAAACTAGGACTTTAGAAGAAGGGGAAAACTCTGGATCTCCCCAAATTATAGTTATTAATGATCATTTCTCTCAACTGTAACTGTAAATCGTAGTAATGAATATTTGGTACCTTAGTTTTATGTCTCCCTATTGTTTCACTTCTTAAGATAATTACAAAATGTTCAAATTAGCTCATGAAAGTAATTTAAGTCTGCATGTGTATTCTTTTTTTTTGCTTTGTGGAGGGCAATTGGGACTTGCCAAAGGTCACACAGCTAGTTTTTGTGTTAAGTGTCTAAGGCTAGATCCGAACCCAGGTCCTCCTGACTCCAGGGCCAGTGCTCTACTCCCTATGCCACATACCCGCCCCCTGAATGTATTTTCAATTTTTAGTTTTTCAGATTAAGGTTTGTTATAGTGAAAAAAAAGTGAACTACAAACCAGGAGGCTTAGGTTATAAGTGATATGCTTCGAACTAGTTGTATGATGTTAAAACTAGACCCATTATCTTTCTGGGCCTCATTTTTATCATCTAAACTGAAGGAGTTGTACTATTTGATGTCTAAGATTCCTTCTAGATCTAAAATTCTATGATTAAATCAATTCATTCTAAAAGTGGTTACTGGAGACTGTGTCATATGAAGTTAAAGGAGCTTAATATGTGTAACCTGCAGAGTATGCCTTGCTGTCAGGATAGGTAGGGCATGGCAGCTACTTTCAGATATTTTAAAGGTTGTTACAAGAAAGAGAATGAGATTTATTCTGCTTTGCTCTAGAGGACAGATTTAGGAGCAGTGGGAGGAATGTGAAAAAGTTATATTTTTCTTGCCATAAGGAAAACCTGACTAACAATTGGACCTCTCCAGAAACTGAAAGGGGGCCTGCCTTAGGAGGTAGTAGATAGCCCATAATGAGATTTTTTTAGGCAGAAGCTAGGTAACCACCTGTTAGGTATGTTATGGAGGTAATTCTTTTCAGGTGAGGGTTGAATTAGATAATATCTCTGGACCTTTAACCTGCTGAGATTCTGTAATAGTTTATTTTATAAGTACATTTAAGAATGAAAAGAACATTTGTAATCAGGAAATTGTGAGAGGAAGTATTAGGTTTATGATTTGAAGAATGGATAGAAGTCTAACATGGTTTTGGAATGGGGAAAGAAAACATTCTAGACATGTGGAATGAATGAACTAGGATGGAGACAAAAAAGCGTGAGAAATGAAAAGGAGACTTCTAGCTAGCAGGTGTCTAGTATGGCAAGAGCATAAAGTATGTGGATTAGTGATAGATTTGGACAGAAAGGTTGGCTGATGACAGTTTATAGGGAGCTTGTAGTAGGCTTAGTAGTTAGGCCTTTATTCAGTAGATATTGTGAAACCATTGAAGAATTTTAAACAGAAGAGTGACATAATCAGATTGATACAAGGAAAGATTATTTTCCTATTTATCTGTGAAAAATGGAGAAAGAGATGAAGTGGGGTGAGGTTTCACTATAGACTATATATTATAGTAATTGGGATGACAGTATTAATTATTTAGCTTAACAAAATGTGATTGCAACTAATTTCCTCATTTCTCTAAAATTATACTTCTGTGAAAAACTAACTTATAATGTGTAAGAATTATCACTCATTTCTGTAAAGGATTCACAACTTCTGTGGATCTTAGTACTTATTCTCAGATGATCCAGTATTTTTGGGTACATAGAAGATAAAGATATTGGGAAACAGAAGATAAAGGAACAGTTTTGGAGTCTTTATGAGATTTTTAAAAAGTTATAACAGTACCTACTGATTAAGTTAAAAATAAATTTCCAGGATTTATGCTGCCATTTTACTTGACCTTGGACTTGAAATGGATGTTGTAAGTCAAATGCTTCCTTTGTGTGTGTGTGTGTGTGTTATATTTGAAAATACCTAAAATTGTTTATATCTGTGTGTATGTGTGTGTATGTATATAATATATGATTTCAAGATGTAAAGAGAAAGCAGGACCTTTTTATTTGAAGTTAGATTTTTTTAATGTACAAAACAAGGAATTCACAAAATGTAGAATACTCCTAAGTTTTCATAGCATTTTTACAGATATTGATAGATAATTATATGTACATATGGTGATTTGAAGGGAAACATATACTGCCAGAAGGAAATTAGAAAGTATTGCCAAAGATAATCAAGATTTGGGCAATTTCTCACAGCTGCCCATTGAAACAAAGGAATGTGAAAGAGAAATATTGATTTGGGAAGTGAATAGCTGGCTAGAATTTGGAGTCTGAGAACAGGCGTTAAATTTCTGGACCGACCCTGGTTGTAAACCTGGGTGTCTAGGAGTATCGTGATGCCTTCTGTAAGCATGAGGGCATGCAAGAGTAACTAACAAGTTTGGAAGAAGGAAAATTTTTATTGAGAGGGGACAAAAAGTTCACTTTGGGACACTGAATAAAATGTCAATGAGACATAATGTTTAAAGTTTCCAATTTGAAGTTGTAGATGCAAGACTAGAGTTGAGGAGAAAAGTTAGGCTTGGACAATTAAATCTAAGAATCATCTGCATAGAGATGATAGTTGAACCCATGGGAGCTGATAAGATTACCAAGATAATAGTATAGAGGAAGAATAGAAGAGGAGACCCTTGAGAAAATCTCAGTTAGTGGATATGATCTGAATGTAGATCCAGCAAAGGAGACTGAGTAGTGGTAAGACACATGGGAGGAGAACCAGGAGAGAGAAGTGTCATGAAAAACTAGAGAGAATAAAGTATCAAGGAGAAGAGATGATCAACAGGTCAAGAAGAATGAAGATTGAAAAAAGACCATTACATTTGCCAATTAAGAGATCATTGGTAACTTTGGAGAGAGCCAGAGTTGGAAGCCAGACTGTAGAGAGTTAAGAGGAGAGTGAGAGGAAAGGAAGTGAAGGTATTAATTGTAGATAGCATTCTGTGTACTTCTCAAAGAGTTCAGCCACATATAGTAGGAAAGAGATGGGCTGATACCACTAGCAAATGGGCATAGATGGATCAGGTGAGGGTTTTTTGAAGATATGGGAGACATAGGTATATTTGTAGATAGTAGGGAAGTAGCCAGTGGACAGGGATAGATTACAGATTAATGAAAATTGGTATGAGAATGGGTGGAATCTGCTAGAGAAGACAAGATGAAATAGGATCCTTTGAGCAGGTAGATGCATTTAGCTTGGCCACGAAAAAGACCACTTCTTCTTGTCAGATGGGAATGAAGGAAGAGATAGTAGCAGAAGGCATCTGAATGATTAGGGGGAGGGGAAAAGAAGGAATTTTTAGCAAATGACCTCAGGTTTTGTTTTATTGTGTGTGTGAAACATGTGACAAGGTTCTCAGCTGAAAAGGTGGAGGGAAAGGGAAAGAAACATGGGTAGTTTAAGGAGAGATGAACAGATTTTGAAAAGCCACAGCAGTGAGTGGGATAGTGAATTGATTTAGGGAGGTATAAAAGAATTGCCATGCTTTAGTGCAGACTAAGTTGAGATTATGTAATATAATAGCACAATTTTTTTCCCCTCTAGCTTTGTTCAGCAGTACATGAGTAAGAGTGAAAGCAGAGGTGGTGGGGTAAGGAGGCAATGGGCTTAAAATGTAAGAAAAAAGGACAGTATAGAGGAGGTCAAGGGGTGAAGATGGGGAAAGGAGGAAAATGAAAGCAATTTCTTAGAGCAGAAATATGTCAATAATCTCAAGGAAAGTGATGAAAAAAGTAGACTTGAAAGAGCTAGGTCTCAGAAAATATACTACAAATCAATAATCATTATCAAAACTCTTTGTTTATGATTAAAAAATAGAAAAGTCAATCAATGGAATTGGTACATAAGACTCAGAGACAATTGAGTATAGTAGCATGGTGTTCGTTAAACCCAAAGATACAAATTACTATAGCATTTACTTAATAATTAGCAAAAATTGCTGGGAAAATTGGATGGTAGGCTGGCGGAATTTGTTTTAGTTCAACATCTCCTATATACCTCAATAAATTCCAAATGGAGATAATATAAAAGGTTATATCATACAAAGCTTAATAAAGAGATAATCTTTCATGACTCTAGATGGGGAGAGTTCTTGAACAAACAGGGAATAAAGGTGATCATAAAAGATATTAACAAGTATTCAAATAGATCAGTGAACTTGCTCATTTCAGAGTTCCCTTTCATTGATTGACTCCATCCATGCTTCCTATCCTGTGTGACTCATTTTTGTACCCTCTCAAAATTTTTTTTTGGTTTGTAGGTGACCCACTCAACATTCTGGAGGCCTTCTTTAATTTCTCCCAACATAAAGAATGTAACAATGGATCTTTCTGCCTGTGGCACCTTTCTTTACTTGCTCTTGCCATTTTGCAGAAGGTATATATTTTCTTACTGTGTAATAATTCCTTCATGTTCTTGTTCTTAGTAGTTCCTCTCTTGCAGCCTGGGTAAAACCCATCATGGGCCTCTCTATTGCCCTTTATTTTATATTCTCTTTTAATTATTAGAGGAAGTAGGGGCAGCTAGGTGGCTCAGTGAGTAGAGTGCTGGCCCTGGAGTCAGGAGGACCTGAGTTCAGATCCAGCCTCAGACACTTAACACACACAAACAAAAAACCTAGCCCTGTGACCTTGGGCAAGTTACTTAAACCCAACTGCCCTCCAAAAAGCAAAAAAAAAAAAAACCAAGAACAATTATTAGAGGAAGTAGTATTTCTTATGTAACTGCCATATAACATCAGTGAGTAAAATGCTAATATTGAAAATAGCCTTACTTTTATGGGAAGCTTGGGCTTTGCAAAATCTCTTTGTAAAAGAGCTTTCCAAGTTCCCAAAAGCAATCTTAGCTTATTCATCTCTTCTGTTCAACTCTGGGCTCAACTTGTTGATCAGTATTATTTGTCCCAGATATACATACTTTTGGATAAGCTTTGTAGGTCGTCCACCCAAACATATGTTGAAATCAGGGCAATAGGCATTCTTCATGTACTTGCTTTTTTCCTGGATGAATTACACAGATTCCTTTAAGTTATTACAGATTTCTTTTGGAAGGCCCTGTAACATTCTGGGGCTTGATGTATTTCAGCACAATGTCATTCCCAAACAGCGGCATCTGGAAGGCCTCACCATCCACAGAGAAGGCCTTTTTGAACTGCACACTGTGCTGGATCACCTTCCATCATGGTGATGAATATCTTTGGCAAGTATACATCTCTCTATTTTATGCCTTTTGTGATTTTTATTTTCACTGGGTCCTTGAGCAAAGTTTCTTTATCTACTAAGAAATCTTACTTGATTTTAATGTATGAATAGCATATACTTTGTTTTTAAAAGAATGTATACAGCAGCATTTAAATAATACTAAACCAAATGCTTTTTCATTATCAATAAAATAGAAGCATAATGAACTTATATTCTCTATGTGAATTTTCAAGTTAATTATGAAATGGTAAATATATGGTCCATAGTCAAATGTAATTTGCAAAAGGCTTTTCCTTCTTTCTTTATTATTCTCATTGAGAATGCCCTGAATTGATGGATAGATGACTATCATGAAAATTTTATTTGGTAGGATAGTAGATGTATAGGTGGGTAGTTACAGATATGCTTTGTCATCCTTTTTTTTAGTATATTAAAAAGGTCTGCCATTTTTTTTCCCTTATACCTTTAGTATTTTCCCCTCTTTCGGGTAACTTAATTATTAGCCCCTCAATGCCCTCTCAACAGTTTCACCTTCAGCATGGATAGCATGAATCTCTTCTGACTGCTTTTCAGTAGTGTCATTTGCTTTAGTGCCCTTTCTACCTTCTCCATAAGCACCTCAGGGACTATGATGTTAGTGTTCAAGTGTGATGGTTCCACCATTCTTGATAGAGAAAGCAGATATGTTTGGCCAGTAAATCAAATGTTTGCTGACCAAGGAGCTTTTTGGCCTCTTTTGGTCTCATTATTGTAATAATTAATTTATATTGGTTAGACTTCTTAATAAAATTTGTTTTAATCAGCATTGATGCCATCTCTGTTGTCCCTCTCTATTGTTCCATCCCTCATTTTCAGATTAATTCATTTCAGTTGTCTACCATATCTTTATCTCTCACAGTTTGATCATTAACTTACACAGAAAACTTACTTAGGTATACCTCCCACATCAATATAAAATTTTTTCCTGTATGTTAAAATATGAAATATAATTCTTCATGCTATTATTCGATGCTTGCCATTTCGTTTCGGTTTTTTTTTCTTTTTGGAGGGTAATTGGGGTTAAGTGACTTGCCCAAGGTCACATGGCTAGTAAATGTGTCGAGTGGCTGAGGCTGGATTTGAACTCAGGTCCTCCTAACTCCAGGACCAATGCTCTATTCACTGGGCCACCTAGGTGCCCATGATGCTTGCCATTTCTAGCACCACCTGTGAATGATTTTTCCAAAGGAAGTGTTCATGATATAGAACAGGATATCCATGTGTTCATATTTCTTGGAGGGATTTTGTTGTTGTCTCCTGTACAATATTGTGAACCTCTGTCCACAGTTCTTTAGGCACTCTATCTACTAGCTCTAATTCCTTAAATCTATTCATCACTTCTACTTCATATTCATAAGGGATGTTATTTAGGTTGTATCTATATGGTTTGATTGTCTTACCTACTTTCTTCAATTTAAGTCTGAATTTTTCAATAAGAAGCTCATGATCTGAGCTACAGTCAACTCTAGGTGTTTTTTTTTTTTAAATTAACTGTATAGAGCTTCTCTACCTTTGGTTGCAAAGTATATAATCAGTCTGATTTTAATATTGATGTCCATGTGTAGAGTTGCTTTTTTGGGTTGTTGAAAAAGAGTATTTGCTGTGAACAGCAAGAAAACTCAGAAAGGGAAAGATATATCCACCTGAATGTAGATTTCCAGAGAATAGTAAGCAGAGATTTAAAAAAGATTTTCTTAAATGAGCAATGCAAAGGAATAGAAGAAGATGATAGAATGGAAAGAACGAGATCTCTTAAAGAAAATTAGAGACATTAAGGGAATGTTTCATGCAAAAATGGGCATGAGAAAAGACAAAAATTGTAGGGACTTAACAAAAGTAGAAGAGATTAAGAAGAGGTGGCAAGAATATACAGAAGGGGGGCGGCTAGGTATCTCAGTGAGTAGAGCACTGGCCCTGAGGTCAGGAGGACCTGAATTCAAATCCGACCTCAGACACAACACAAAAACTAGCCATGTGACCATGGGCAAGTCACTTAACCCCAATGGCCCTCCCAAAAAGCAAAAAAAAAAAAATACACAGAACTATACAAGAAAGATGTTAACCACAGTGATGTGGTTACTGATCGACAAGCAGACCTCATGGAGAATGAAGTCAAGTGGGCCTTAGGAAGCACTGCTGGCAATAAGGCTAGTGGAGGTAATGGAATTCAATCTGAGCTACTTAAAATCCTAAAAGATGATGCTGTAAAAGTGTTGCGCTCAATAGACCAACAAATTTGGAAAACACAACAATGGCCAATGGATTGGAAAAAAAAAGTTTATATCACAATCCTGAAGAAGGGCAGTGTGAAAGAATGTTCAAATTACCAAACAGTTGCACTTATTTCATAAGCCAGCAAGGTAATAGTTAAGATTTTGCAAGTAAGGCTTCAGCAAATATGTGAGCTGAAAATTACCAGAAGAGCAGGCTGGTTTTTCAAAGAGGCAGAGGAACTAGAGACCAAATTGCCAACATACACTGGATTATGAAGAAAGCAAGGGAGCTCCAGAAAAACATCTACTTCAGCTTCATTGACTACAGTAAAGTCTTCAACTGTGTATATCACAACAAAATGTGACAAATTCTCGGAGATGGGAGTGTATCTTACTTGTCTCCTGAGGAACCTGTATGTGGGTCAAGAAGCAACAGTTAGAATTGAATATCAACAACTGATTGGTTTAAGATTGGAAAAGGAGTATGACAAGGCTGTATATTATCACCTTATTTATTTAACTTATATGCAGAGTATATCGTGCAAAATGCCAAACTGAATTAATCAGAGTTGGAATTGAGACTGCCAGGAGAAATATCAACGATCTCAGATGTGCGGATGATACCATTCTGATGGCAGAAAGTGAAGAAGAATTAAGAAGACTCTTGATGAGGGTGAGAGGAGAGTGTAAAAGCTGACTTGAAGCTTAACATAAAACAAAAACAGAAAAACCACCAACCTAAGATAATGGCAACTAGTTCTTTCACTTCCTGGCAAATAGAGGGAAAAGAAATGGAAGCAATGTCAGATTTTATATTCTTAGGTTCAAAGATCACTGCAGATAGTGACTACAGCCATGAGATTAAGAGACCCCGATGTTGGGAAAGATTGAAGGCAAAAGGAAGGAGACAGCAGAGGATGAGATGGATAGATGGTGTCATGAAAGCAACAAACATGAACTTAGTCTTAGGGAGATAATGGAGGATAGAAGGGCCTGGTGTGCTGTGATTTATGGGGTCAAAAAGAGTTGGACATGACTGAATGGAAGAACAACAGCAAATCTGTATACTTTACAGCTCTGGCTTCTCTAATCCTTTCTTCCTGAATCATGTTTTCTCATATATTTCTCCCTGTTCTCATATTTTCTCACATTTGTATTTGAATTGGACGTTGATTTGGTTTATTCAAAGACCATAATCATGTTCTTCATAGAACTTCATCTTCTGCAACCAGTGTTGTTGTGTAAACTGATTATTTATCATGTGATCTTTTTTTAAAATTAGTACTCCAATACATGATGATCAGATATCCCATGAAATAATTGTTTTTGTAACCTTGTCAGGGGAGGGAGAAAATATAATAAAATCCATTCCATTATCTTACATCCTTTCTTTTTCTACCTGTGAATCATGCTTTCATTTTTCTTCTACTTTCATTTAAAGCAATACTGTCAGAAGTTACATGTTTCACCTTCTCCTTCAGTATGTTTATTTCTTGGTCATTGGACAAGGACTTCACATTTAGGGTGACAAAAGTCAAATTAAAGTTTATTGATAGCTTGATAACTGTATGATTTTTTTTTTACTTTTCCATTTCCTACCACTCAACTATTCTCAGTGCTTAAGCTAAAGAAGATTTCAGAGGACTGAGGCCATTTAAAACATTTTTTTTCTTTTTTATTACAATGGTGTACTGATAAATGTTTAAAGATTGATTCTCTGGAAAAATGTAATCATCTCATACTTTTACCTTTGATTTACATTGTTAATATTTACTTCATCACTTTGAAGTCTAGACAATCAATTTGTATCATTTGCTGATTTGTGAGGTGTAAATGCTCACACTTAAAAAAAAAACGATCAGCTCTTTTGAACTAGTATAAAGCTAGATTCAGTATACCACTGGTTTCATAGGTTGCCATAGTTTAAAAAAAAATCACAGGGTAGCCAAGAATTACATAGACTTATCATTTGAAAATAGAGTTGGTTACTACTCAAAGTTCAAATATTCAAAGCTTTTCTAGCATGGTAGAACTTACCAGAACTTATGTTCCACTGATATTACCTCCTTGGAGCTAGAGTTACCTCCAAACCATGATAAAATATCACAGACATTTTGACTACTGAAAATTTAAAAGTTTTTACACAAGCAAAAGCAAAGGAAAAAAAAGAATTAAAACAGTAACTGGGAAAGGCATTTTTGTAAGAAATTTATTTATTAAAGGTCTGATATTCAAGATATATAGGGAATTCATGCAAATATATAACCACCAGACCCATCTTCCAGTAGATCAAATGATATGAAAGGGCAATTTTCAGAAGAAATGTAGCTTTCAGTCTCCACAAGAAATACCCTCTAAATCCCTAATAATAACACAAATGAAAACCACTCTGTAGTTCCCCCTTACATCCATTTGAAGCAAAGATAAGATACAAAGATAACAAAAAAGGAAAATGGATCATTTTCTCAAGGACCGTGGAAGAACAATTGATATGCTGTTGGTGGAGCTATAGATTTGTCCAGTCATTTTGGAAAGCAATTTAGAACTTCTAAAAAAGTCACTAATCTGTGCATAGCCTTCAACTCAGGAAAACAAGTACTAGACTCATACTCCAAAGAGGTCAAAGACAGAGGGAAGTTATTCATACAAAAATATGTGTAGCAGCACATTTTGTTGTAGCAAAGAACTGAAAACAAAGTGGTTACCCATCAATTGGGAAATAATTGAACAAACTATGGCATATGATTATAATGGAATATTATTGTTCAATAAGAAATAGTGAGATAGATTCCAAGAAACTTGGGAAGACTTTTGTGAATTGATAGGGAGTGAAATTAGCAATATATTCAATTACTATTTGAATGTCAAAGAAAAAATGTCTCTGAAAGACTTCAAAACAGTAATCAATGCAATGACTAATCATGATTTCAGATTTCCACTGGTGAAGAATGCTTCTTGCTTTTCAGAAAAGAGGTGATGTACTAGAAGTGCAGGATGAGATCATCCATTTTCAGACATATCTGTATGTGTGAATTTGTTTTGTTTGTCTTGTTAGAAAAGAGGGCTTTTATTTTGGGGTAGGAGAGTTACTGGGCAGGGGCAGCAAGTGGTATCATAATGATGCAAAAATAGGAAGAATCAATTAATCGATTAAATTTTTTTGAGTACATAGAAGAAAACAGAAGGGGACTCAAACAAAGACACTTGTTAGTATTATGTAAAATTTAATGTCCGTTTAAAACATTTATAGTAATTTCATAGTTTAATGTGAATCATCTCTTTTGTGTTCTTTGTATATTAAAATGTTCATATTTGTTTATCTTTGTTCGGTTATAATGAAAAAATTTAAGGAATTGAGATAATGTAGCTCCCTTTTTCTGTCTTCACTCTCCTAACTTTGAAGCAGTAACAACTCCAGTCAATGATGTCCATTTCCTGTAGTCCCTCAAATGCAGTGGTAAAGCAAATACAGTGTCATTTTCAGAGATTTTGGAATAAGAATGGGGAATGGTGAAGGTAGCTTGGATAATGTTATTAGTTTTGGCATTGCAGAGAGCTCCTATCAAGCACTGATAGAAATGGGAGAAAACCAGTAGAAATAGGGGGGAAAACTAAAAGAACAATGACTATAAAGATTAGCACTTAAGTGAGTTTACAGATCTAGATTGAGATTATTGTTCATGGAATCTGGGAAGTAGAATTTAATTCATGTCTTTGGTTGCCACATAAGGAAGGCAGGACTCTTAGGATGAAATGGAGATCATATAATTTTTAGTAGGTCAAGTTTTTGACAATGCCTATTTTTATTGTTGCCTTTTCTTAGAGGTAAGACTGGAAAGAGGTATTCATCAGGGTCCATATTCTGCCCTGAGAGGCATGGAGGTCCTGTTGTCAATGTAGAGGTTTCGAATTCAAGAAATTTCAGTCTATAGTTCCTGCAGAGATTGTATTCATCTCAGTGAAACCTTATCATAAGCTGATGAAATTTTTCATGGATTAAAAACTAAAAGGACATATACGTTCTGTGCCAGTTCCAAGCACATATTTATAAGCTTTCTGTCTACAGAACTAGTTCAGAATTTTTGTAAATAGATGGGGAAAGATGGAGTTCCAGGGCCAGAACAGTAAAAGATAGGATCCAGTTTGACCTGGGGTCAGAATCTGTTGGATTGGGGAAAGCACAATCTTGACCCCCAATAGATAGAAAAGGTCAGTTGGGAGGAGGAAGGTGGTGATGGGCAGGTAGGATTAGTGAGAGTATGGCCACTTCCTGAGAAATTGATTTGTTCTTTGTCTCTCAGAAGTGGCCTGTGTGGTAGCATAAGTAATATGTGCTAAGGTGGCAATCATCAAGGTCATAGAAGACTGGAGTCAGAGTCTATATATAGAGATATATGCGCCAGCATAAGATGTTCTGGTGCTGTCCCCAAAAGCAGTGTCATTCTTGTCTAGGGGTTTTAGAGAAACACACTTCTGCAGCAGATTTGAAAGAAACAGTCCATATGCCTGCTTATAGTATACAGTATTGTGTGAACTGAGAAAAATAGTCAGAATCATTAAATGCTTTTCAAGGGTTCTCAAAATGTCCTGCCAAGTCAACAGGAACTGATGGTAGACAGAGATGACTGACTACTGATATTCAGATAGGGTTCAGAAAAGTGTTGCCAATTTATATTATGCTTGTGGTCACAGGACAGGTGATAAAATAAACAGGATAGTATAAAAAGAGAGAAAATAATATTAACCTATGTTAAGCTTCATATGCAACAGTTACATAGAGTTTCCCAGAGTTGAGCAAGATCAAACTTAAGTCTAGGTTATGTGGTAAAGCATGTTATTATTCCTTGGCCACCTTATATTTACATATGTAAGTATAAGGCTTCCAAAATTCACTAAGTAGAGAAGAAATAATGTTACTATATATTCCAGTCCCCTATGTGTTTTTCCTCTTTAAGATGGATTTAAAAAAAATAGTATTTAAGGTGTTTTGAAACTCCTGTTTATTTCTTATTCCTTGCTTAATCACTGATAAAATGACACACTCTATCCTTTGTGTTTCTTTCCCCCCCCTTTTCTTCTATTACCATTCTTCTTCCCCTTTCAAAACAGTTTCCAGTTGAAAAGCAGAGGAAATGAATGCCTTGAAATGGACTGATACTAAAGAAAAAGGTGGTTCACAGATAAAGAGGAATGTTGCTATATGCACGCATGTCTTGGGGTATTGTTTGCTGTGGCAGAGACAGTAAAATTGTGACTTTGTGTGATGGATTTGTTTTTTTTTTAATTTAGGATTTTCTAGCAGCAAATGTTATCCTTCCTTTGGTTGAATTAACATTGTTCAATTAAAAAAAATGTGTCAAAGGAAAGTTGTAAATTCATTAAATGAAGGCCCTGTTGTCATTTCAACAAAAAGTATTACTCGGAAGCGATCACATTATTTAGAGAAGTCTATAGGTGTGTGATTTATTGTTTTCCATTATTTTCTTTCATATCTATCAGCTGCTGAGATCCCTCCATACTTCCAATTTCATAGATAATTTGTCTTAGGCCTGCCATCCCATAGACAACCAATGCCTTGGAATCCTTGGGAAATGGAAAACTGAAGCATCACTTACATGTCAGGGATGAGATATTTTCTCAATAAAATTAAAAAGCTGGTGAGATCATGCTGCCTCCCTCAGTGAGCTCATTCATCTGAGATTGCAACCATCTATGCTCTTCAGATAGCAGATGTAGAACTTCTGGAGGCTTATATAAGGCTAGAAGGCCCAAGGACAGCACAGCTTGTGGGTTTAAAACCATAATTATCTTCAAAGTTCATTTCATAAGGACAGAGTACATGCATAGTGATCTCTACTTGCTGATTGGCCACAGTTTAATTCATTCATTCATTCATCAACCCCCCAGAGGCAATGGAGGAAGCCTCATGGTCATCGGTAACTAGAGGTAGTACAAGAAGTACTACCAGAAGTTCAAAGACCAACCAGGAATCATCTTCTTCCATATCATTCATTCTCTTATTGCTACAAGAAAGTAATCCCATTCAAACAACTGCCAACTATTTTCATATGTAATGGGCTAGGCCTGATTGAGGTTGGGGCAATGTGTAGTTTGGGTCTGAAATTAGAATAAAATGAAACACTCATAATCCATCTAGAGTTAACAAAAAGTTTATTTAACTATAGCAGGGGGGAAAACATTCAGAGCAGGGAATGGATATTTATCTAAGATAAAGCATTGATTCAGTAGAGCACAGCCTTGTAGTATTGCCCTTGCTGACAGTCTGTGGTCTGAATATTCAGGAAGGGACCGCAACCTTTGAATTTCTGGCTATTTTGTACCCAAGTGATTTGGAAGCTATGTGTGGCTGATCCTTAGTCTTCTGAATCAGTCAAAATTCAAGGACTGTTTCAGTAACTTTGAAAGAAAACCTAGCCTAACTACAAGTTGGGAGTGGGGTGGAAAGGGAGAGGTTTGGGGGATATTATTCTTACCACTTGTACTAGTCATTCGGCTAGGCAAGGATACAGATGTAAAAATTAAATAGTTCCTGCCCACAAGGAACTTATATTCTACTGGGGAGCTACCATAATATTCACAGATGAACAAAGATAGTCATTGTAGAAAAGAAATACACAGAGCAGTGTCATGAAAATCCAAGAGTGTTTGCTGTTAAATGGAGCTCTCTCATCCCCAATTACATGCAGATATACTCCTTGCCCCACCTCCCTCATGCACACACTGTAGTAGAAAAGACATACAAGTTATTTTAGTTCTAAAAGCTTAGTTGAATGTGTATCTCAGTCAGCATAGGTTTGGTATCTGGTCAGTAGACATAGTTTTTATCTATGGGTGTGAACTCTTGTGAAATTCCAGAAAGGTTAATCATCTCAGAAGCTCAGGATCCATGAAAAACTTCAATTCTGCAATTTTTTACTTAAAAAATGAAATAGTTCACTTATACCCCCCCAAAGAGAAGGAAAGTAATCTTATACTACTTAAATTACATAATTTTCTTTTCATTTTCCCATTGAAATAATTACCTTGGTTCAAGACAAATTTCCCCTCTCTTCAAGTGTAGTGGTCCTGTCCTATTTTTTTTTTGCTTTTCCTTCAATATAAACATGTGTACTGAATGTGTCACGATTTCTTTAGCTGAGTAGCTGTTAATTAAACATACTGATTTTAATAGTATGGTAACTGGAGACATCTTATTGCTTGAATATTGGAGAAACATTTCTTTTCATGAAAAACCATTGTATTATGAGTCAACTTCTTTACATAAATATGAGAAATTATAGTGTTAAATGAATTCACAGATAACTACCAAAGTCTTGTAGGATGAATCATAGAAAGCAGATTCTACAGGGGTTTTAAGAACTTAGCCTAAACCTTATTTCAGGGAAATTTATGTCATTTTTTCTTAATTATAAGTTTTAGCTGATAGTCATTGGGTTTTTATATGTAGTTGCAAATTTAAGAAGGAATTTTGTCTTTTTTCTAGAAACCTCTATAATATTTCAATAGCATTTTGTTTTATAAAAAACAAGATTAGAACATTTACACTAATGGAACTAATTTCTGTACATTATGCTTATGGTAGGTTTTAGTAAAAAAGGATTTGTGCAATTAAATTTACAGATTAGCTTTTTTTATTATTGATTTGTCATGTTGTAAATCAATACTAAAATACTTCGAATCTTTAATTGCCAATCCATTTATAAAAATTTACTTTTGTGAAAGCTGCTAATGTGGAATTTCTGTTCTTTTGTTTCAGTGAAATAGTATTGATATCATCTAATGTGGTGAAAAAGAAATGTGACAATTGCATAGCTAGCTAACCTTGATTTTGGGGGATAGTGGACAAAGTTCTACACTTTGGAAAGTTCTAGAGTAGGGGTTCTTTTTTTTTTCTTTTTAAAAGATGTTTTATCGATGCTCTCGATAAAACAGTGGTTGCTACTACTGAGCTTGTAAGTGGGCAGGCAAGTATTTTTTTTTTTAAAGCAATCAGGGTTAAGTAACTTGCTCAAGGTTACACGGTCAGTTATTATTTCTGGGTGTGGTGCTGAGTATCTGAGCCCGGATTTGATCCAGGTCATCCCGACACTGGAGCCGGTGCTCTTACTCGCTGAGCCACCTGGCCGCCCCTAAGCAATTGGGGTTAAGTAACTTGCTCAAGGTTACACGGCCAGGTGTTTCTGGGTAGTGCTAAGTGTCTGAGCCCGGGATTCGATCTCCAGGTCTTCTCAACACTGGAGCTGGTGCTCTTACTCGCTGTGCTACCTGGCCGCCCCTGGGCAGGCAAGTATTAATCACTCTTACTTGCCCCTAAATGTTTTGCCAGATGAGATACTTGGCCGTTGGCCCTTTCCTTCTGGTCAGTGGTTTCTTTCATTCCTTCTTTTCTTAGTCTTTTCTCCTTCCTTCCCTCCTTTACAGCCTTCCTTCACCCCTTTTTTCCTTCCCTATGTTCCTTCCTTTTCTTTTTTAAACTTACTTAAATGAATATTATATTTAAAATTTTTCCCTCTAGCTCTTCCCATTGAGAAGGCAAGCAATATGAGACCTGTTGTACATAGGAAATTATGCAGAACATTTCCATATTAGCCATGTTATCAAAAAAAGGCAAAGAAAATAAAGAAAGTGGAAAACTATATTCTTTAATCTACACTTAGAGTTCATCAATTCTCTCCTTGGAGGTAGATTGCAGTTTTCATCATGAGTCCTTTGGAATTGTCTGGATCATTGTATTGTTGAGAGTAGCTAAGTCTCACAGTTGATCATTGTACAATGTTCTCACTTCATTTTGTATCAGTTCATACAAGTTTTCCAGACTTTTATGAAACCATCCCCCTCATCTTTTCTTATGGCAGAATAGTATTTATCACAGTTATATTCCACACCTTGTTCAACCATTCCCCAATTGATGGGGCATCCCCTCAGTTTATACTTTTTTGCTACTACAAAAAGAACTGCCATAAATAATTTTATATATATAAATCTGTTTGCTTTTTCTTTGTTCTCTTCATGGAACAGACCTAGTAGTGATATTGCTAAGACAAAAGGGCATGCATAGTTTTATAGCTCTTTGATATAGTTCCAAATTGTTCTCTAGAATGGTTGAGCTAGTTATTATATTTCATATAATTATTATTCTTCTGAAAACTGCCTATTAATATCCTTTGACATTTTATCACTTAGGAAACGGCTCTTATATATTTTTTTTATAAATTTGACCCAGTGCCTTGTATATTTGAGAAATGAGGCCCTTATCAGAGAACGTTGCTCTAAAATATTTCCCCCAGTTTCCTTCTTTCCTTCTAATTTTGACTGCATTGGCTATGCTTGTATAAAAGCTTCTTAATTTTATGAAATAAAAATTATCTCTTTTGGTCCTATAATCCCCTCTATCTTTCATTTGATCGTAAGCTCTTCCCCTTATACAACCATATTGGAAAAGAATTTGGAATTATACATAGCACATTCCTAAACAATTTGTGTCCTTTGACCCAGTAATAATAATCTAAACATAAAAGAAAAAAGTAAAGGTTCCTTATGTTCAAAAAATTTATAATAGCCTTTTTTGTGGTGGTTTATCACCAATGTGATACGCATAGCAGTTGCTATGAATATGCAGATGTATTTCCAGGGTTGAATTGCAAAATATAACAAACTCTCTTCCTTAAAGATGAAATTAAGATATTTATTCAGATTCCAGAAAACAATTCCATCATGGTAACAAATAAGTTTATACACATCACCAATCCAAGGAGCACTGACATCCCCAAGCCTTCCTTCCATTAGGCCTCCCCACAGACAAGCTCCCCTAGGCAAAATTCCTCCCTCTCTCACTAACACTAGCTACTCTCCCTCAGCTCTCTCCCAGCTCAACCCTTCCTGCTCCACCCATTTGGTAAGCTCCTCTCACCATGGGCTCCATGTGACTCAAACTGTGGGCTGGGCCAAAGTTCAAAGCAGGTCACATGGGCCTATTAAGAGGCAAGGAAGATCTTCGAATTTCCTTAACATTACAGGTGGTAAAAAAAAAAAATGGTAAACAAAGGAGATGCCTATCATTTGATGAATGGCTGAATAAGGTTTGGTAATATAAATATGACCATATGAGATATGAAGAAATAGATGATTTCAAAGAGACATGGAAACATTAACTGATGCAGAGTTAAGTAAAAAGAACCAATTTTAAGGACCTTTTACTTTTTCTTTTATGTTTAGGTCTAGCAATGTTAATGTATAAACCAGTGAAGAATGAAATGAGCAGAATCAAGGGAACAATTTGTACTACTATATAAAAACTTTTAAAGCTGTTGGAATAAAGATCAATACAGTAACTATCTATGATTTGGAAAGACTAATGATGAGACATACTATCCAACTCTTGCCAGAGAGGTGATAGATTTAGAATGCAAAGTGCAGCAATATATTTTTGTATATCACCAGTGAAGGAATTTGTTTGCCTTGAATATTTATTACATTTATTTTTCCTTACTCTTTTTTGCAGTGAGGTGTAAGGTGGGAAGAAAAGAAAGTAGATTTCTGTTAATTAAAATATTTTTTTCGAGAAATAGAGTCAAAGGATAAGGGAAGAATTTAGGCCAAAAGAAGATATAAATAGTGTTACAAGATGTAAAATAGATAATTTTGATTATATTAAATTAAAAAGGTTTTACACAGACAAAACCAGTGCAACTAAAATTATTAGGAAAACAGAAAACTGGGAAAATTTTTTGCAATGAGTATCTCTGATAAAGGCATCATTTCTCAAATATATTGAGAACTGAATCAAATTTATAAAAATGCAAGTCTTTCCCTAGTTGGTAAATGGTCAAAGGATATGAACAGGTGATTTTCAGACAAAGAAATCAAAGCTATCTATAATCATGTGGAAAAAATACTCTAAATCACTTGATCAGAGAAATACAAATTAAAACAATTCTGAGGTACCAGTATTATATACTATCAGAGTATATAATATAACAAAAAAAAAAGGAAAATGTTGGATGTTGGAGGGAATATGGGAAAACTGGAACATTAATACACTGTTGGTGGAGCTTTGAACTGATCCAACTCTTCTGGAGAACAATTTGGAACTATTGCCCAAAGGGCTATAAAACTGCGTACTTTTTGATCCAGCAATACCACTGCTAAGTGTATATCCCAAAGATATCCAGAAAAAGGGAAAAAGAATCTATTTATGCAAAATAGTTATAGCAGCTCTTTTATTGGTAGCTAAGAATTGGAAATCAGAGGGATACCCATCAATTGGGGAATGACTAAACAAGTTGTGGTATATGATTGTAGTGGAATATACTATAAGAAATGACAAGCAGGATGATTTCAGAAAAACTTGGAGAGACTTACATGAACTGATACATAATGAAGTGAACAGAACCAGGAGAATGCTCTGCACAGTAACAGCAATATTGTTGAGTGAGTAGAGCATTGGCCCCGGAGTCAGGAGGACCTGAGTTCGGTTCCAGCCTCAGACACTTAAAACCCACACAAAAAAACTAGCTGTGTAACCTTGGGTAAGTTACTTAACCCCAGTTGCTCTCCAAAAGGCAAAAACAAACAAACAAACAAAAAACCCAGCAATATTGTTGGATGAAGAACTGTGAATGATTTAGCCATTCTCAGCAATATGGTGATCTAAGACAATCCCAAAGGATTAATGATGAAGCATAATATCTGCCTCCAGAGGAAGAACTGATATTGATTGAATACAGAATAAAGCATGCTATTTTCACTTTCATTTTTTCTTTTATTCGAGTCTTCTTGTACAAAATGACTACTATGGAAATGTTTTACATAATTACACACGTTTAACCTATATCTGATTGCTTGCCATTTCAGGGAGGGGGAAGTGGAGGGAGAGAAGTAGGGATAGAATTTGGAACTCAGAACTTTAAATAAAAATGTTTATAAATTGGGGGAAAAATAGAGTTGAGTAGTGTCCTACAGTTGTGCAATGTTGCTTGTACTTTCAGATAGTCATTGCATTGTTAGTTTTATTTAAATTTTTCTTTATTTTCTCCCACAAAGCCTCTCACAGAGTGAGGATAATCTATAAATATTCTTAATGTAAAATTAAACTTAAAAAAATCTTTTTGGTACTGATTGAAAGTGGAAAAAGCAGATTAGGAGAACAGATGAGGTACATGAGATACAGAAACAAATGACCATGGTAACACAGTGTTTGGTTAATCTAAACACTATAATTAATTGGATTAGGGCTCTTTATTTAGGAAAAGTAGATTGGAAAACTGGAAAGCAATCTGGCAAAAATTATGTTTCAATCATCAGCTCACATTTATGTAACAGTAAGCTTCATATTGATATGAGACCCTCAGGTTGATTATAACCTAACTCTGACCCCGAAATGCATCTGCTGTTACTAAAATCCACCACTTCAGCACACCCAGTCTCTACCTCCTCTCTGAATCACTTTATGGCTATAGCATGTACCCCTCTGAGAGGATGTGTGTGTTTAAACATGTATGTATGCACACATATGAGTATATACAAATACACATATATATGCATCTGCATCTACACATACATATATGGGGCCAATGAGGAGATGTGTTTTCTTGACTATATATGTTTCTAACAGATTTTGTTCTTCATTCTCAATGGGATAGAGATGGGTAGTTGGTAAGGAGAGAATGTGGGCCTGAAAAGAAGTTAAATTAAAAATAAACTCTAGTGACTATTACCTCTAAGATCAAATATAAGTTCCTGTTTTTGAAATGTAAAGCCCTTCATAACTTGTCCCTAACCTACCTTTCATACGTTAATTTACTTACTACATTCTTCAAGTCTCACCAGATCTGATTTTGCTTTTCCTCCTACCTTCAAAATATAACAGCAGTATCTAAGCATGTATGTATAATGGAGTAATACCAAAATGTACTAAGGCTGCTTTTGTGAATTTTCCCCTAAAACACAATGAAATGATCCTTGAGGCTTGTGGGTCCAGGGGTCTAAGGCTCGAATCAGTAACTAGTTTCTTCATCACCTACATATAAACCACAAAGAGTTGGAGGCTCCTCAGACTTGCTTTTTTGGGGTGGGGGAGGGCAGGGCAGTTAGGGTTAAGTGATGTGCCCAAGGTCTCACGGCTAGTTTTGTAAGTATCTGAGGTCGGATTTGAACTTGGGTCCTCCTGACTTTCTGGGCCCGTGCTCTTTTCACTGCACCACCTAGCCGCCCTGCTTCTCAGACTTGATACACACATCTGACCAAGTTAGTCACCATAGTCAGGTAGGTCTGCTGGACTCACCTCAATCTATAAATTATGTTTGCTATATAGATCTAAAGATCTCATCTATCTAAGATCTTTGATTTTAACCATTAACTGCCTTGGTATTATTAAGTAGACCTCCCTTTGTTAAATGCTAGTTAGCTAGTTAGCCTGGCTTAGAACAACACGAATAGGAAACTCAGATATGTTATTATCCATTAAGACTTAATGATTAAGCAGAATGTATTTTTAAAAAAAGAGAAATGGGTTTATATTGGAGCAGCTAGATGGTACAGTTGATAGAGTGCTGTGTCTTAAGCCAGAAAGACTCATCTTACTGAGTTCAAATCTGGTCTCAGACACTTGCTATCTGTGTGACCCTGGGCAAGTCACACATTCCTGTTTGCCTCAGTTTTCTCATCTGTAAAATGAGCTGCAGAGATAGCAAACCACTCCAGTATGTTTGCTAAGAAAATCCCCAGTGGAGTCGCAAAGAGTCAGACATAACTGAAGTGTCTGAACAACAACAAAAAGTTTATATTAAAAATTTTCTGTTGAATTGAAATGAGGCAGTAAATATACCTCAGCAGCTACCACAGTAACAATTTCTTCTTACTTTTTCATTGTATATGGTAAATATCTACATGCATATGATTTCTTCTGAAAAACAATTATATTCATGGATTGTATTTGATTTGTGTATTTTTCAGCTTAAAAAACCTGAAAAAAGATATTTTTGTCTACATTGATCAAAATAAATGAATAATTAATTATTAGCAATTATTATTTATGTTTTTCCTATTTCCCAGGGCATACACTTGGATTAAAAAAACCAGTCACATTACTTTCAAGACAAAATGATTTTTATACCATTAATAAAATAGATATTAAATATTGTTTATTTCATTTTTATCCAATTTTGAAGTCTTTTCATTTCAATTTTATAATATATATGTCTTTCATATAATAGTATATATATGTATAATTTATAAATGCATATATGTTCATTGGAGTCACATACTCAGGAATTTTTTTGCTGAGAGTGGTATGTGTGATCGAAAAGGTTTGATATCTCCACTCTAGAGGTAGCTTTATAGAAACCCACAAATCATTTGATCCTTAAGATCAGTTTTGTCTTTTTGTATTAGAAAATACCTAGCCAAAATCTTTTCTGTATTTACAGTATTATATATTTGCCAATGCTTTCCTTCATTTGGAATGTCATTTAAATATGTTTCATGGCCCAAGAAAGTTTAAGATGTAGCAGCATTCACAGTCACAAAGAGGCAGTGCTCATATAGTGACACTAAGAAAATGGCAAGTGATAATACTTACTCTTTTTTCTGTATTTAATAAACTTTTGGTAAACTTTGGAGGTCAGCAGCCCAAGCTGCTTCCTTTGGTTTTTGTTTGCTTTTTTGTAGGCTTCTGAGTTTTGTTTTTCCCCAGCTTACACAGTTTCAAGTTGTTCATTCTCTCTGTTGTATCACTGATGTAGATACTACTTTTTATAATGTATCATATTCATTTTCAAGAACTTACTTTTCTTATTCTAGCATAATTTAAAGACAATAAAACTCCTTGATGTGACTACCAATTAATACAAAGTCAATTGATACTAATTATT